>NC_135262.1:16010000-16017500 GCF_964204865.1 Styela clava | reverse complement strand
ACCCTTTTCTCGGTGGCTGGCGGGCGAGAGAGTGCTGCGTCGCCGGCATCGGCGTCGAAAGAAGCCGAGCCGAAAAAAGTTAAAGTACAAACGTGCAAGCATACTAACCTAACCCTAGGTAAGGCATGTCAGAGCGAAAGACAGTAATTTCGAATGAGCCAAGAAAGAGCGGTGCGGGGCCGGTCGGAGCGCACCCTTTTCTCGGTGGCTGGCGGGCGAGAGAGTGCTGCGTCGCCGGCATCGGCGTCGAAAGAAGCCGAGCCGAAAAAAGTTAAAGTACAAACGTGCAAGCATACTAACCTAACCCTAGGTAAGGCATGTCAGAGCGAAAGACAGTAATTTCGAATGAGCCAAGAAAGAGCGGTGCGGGGCCGGTCGGAGCGCACCCTTTTCTCGGTGGCTGGCGGGCGAGAGAGTGATGCGTCGCCGGCATCGGCGTCGAAAGAAGCCGAGCCGAAAAAAGTTAAAGTACAAACGTGCAAGCATACTAACCTAACCCTAGGTAAGGCATGTCAGAGCGAAAGACAGTAATTTCGAATGAGCCAAGAAAGAGCGGTGCGGGGCCGGTCGGAGCGCACCCTTTTCTCGGTGGCTGGCGGGCGAGAGAGTGCTGCGTCGCCGGCATCGGCGTCGAAAGAAGCCGAGCCGAAAAAAGTTAAAGTACAAACGTGCAAGCATACTAACCTAACCCTAGGTAAGGCATGTCAGAGCGAAAGACAGTAATTTCGAATGAGCCAAGAAAGAGCGGTGCGGGGCCGGTCGGAGCGCACCCTTTTCTCGGTGGCTGGCGGGCGAGAGAGTGCTGCGTCGCCGGCATCGGCGTCGAAAGAAGCCGAGCCGAAAAAAGTTAAAGTACAAACGTGCAAGCATACTAACCTAACCCTAGGTAAGGCATGTCAGAGCGAAAGACAGTAATTTCGAATGAGCCAAGAAAGAGCGGTGCGGGGCCGGTCGGAGCGCACCCTTTTCTCGGTGGCTGGCGGGCGAGAGAGTGCTGCGTCGCCGGCATCGGCGTCGAAAGAAGCCGAGCCGAAAAAAGTTAAAGTACAAACGTGCAAGCATACTAACCTAACCCTAGGTAAGGCATGTCAGAGCGAAAGACAGTAATTTCGAATGAGCCAAGAAAGAGCGGTGCGGGGCCGGTCGGAGCGCACCCTTTTCTCGGTGGCTGGCGGGCGAGAGAGTGCTGCGTCGCCGGCATCGGCGTCGAAAGAAGCCGAGCCGAAAAAAGTTAAAGTACAAACGTGCAAGCATACTAACCTAACCCTAGGTAAGGCATGTCAGAGCGAAAGACAGTAATTTCGAATGAGCCAAGAAAGAGCGGTGCGGGGCCGGTCGGAGCGCACCCTTTTTTCGGTGGCTGGCGGGCGAGAGAGTGCTGCGTCGCCGGCATCGGCGTCGAAAGAAGCCGAGCCGAAAAAAGTTAAAGTACAAACGTGCAAGCATACTAACCTAACCCTAGGTAAGGCATGTCAGAGCGAAAGACAGTAATTTCGAATGAGCCAAGAAAGAGCGGTGCGGGGCCGGTCGGAGCGCACCCTTTTCTCGGTGGCTGGCGGGCGAGAGAGTGCTGCGTCGCCGGCATCGGCGTCGAAAGAAGCCGAGCCGAAAAAAGTTAAAGTACAAACGTGCAAGCATACTAACCTAACCCTAGGTAAGGCATGTCAGAGCGAAAGACAGTAATTTCGAATGAGCCAAGAAAGAGCGGTGCGGGGCCGGTCGGAGCGCACCCTTTTCTCGGTGGCTGGCGGGCGAGAGAGTGCTGCGTCGCCGGCATCGGCGTCGAAAGAAGCCGAGCCGAAAAAAGTTAAAGTACAAACGTGCAAGCATACTAACCTAACCCTAGGTAAGGCATGTCAGAGCGAAAGACAGTAATTTCGAATGAGCCAAGAAAGAGCGGTGCGGGGCCGGTCGGAGCGCACCCTTTTCTCGGTGGCTGGCGGGCGAGAGAGTGATGCGTCGCCGGCATCGGCGTCGAAAGAAGCCGAGCCGAAAAAAGTTAAAGTACAAACGTGCAAGCATACTAACCTAACCCTAGGTAAGGCATGTCAGAGCGAAAGACAGTAATTTCGAATGAGCCAAGAAAGAGCGGTGCGGGGCCGGTCGGAGCGCACCCTTTTCTCGGTGGCTGGCGGGCGAGAGAGTGCTGCGTCGCCGGCATCGGCGTCGAAAGAAGCCGAGCCGAAAAAAGTTAAAGTACAAACGTGCAAGCATACTAACCTAACCCTAGGTAAGGCATGTCAGAGCGAAAGACAGTAATTTCGAATGAGCCAAGAAAGAGCGGTGCGGGGCCGGTCGGAGCGCACCCTTTTCTCGGTGGCTGGCGGGCGAGAGAGTGCTGCGTCGCCGGCATCGGCGTCGAAAGAAGCCGAGCCGAAAAAAGTTAAAGTACAAACGTGCAAGCATACTAACCTAACCCTAGGTAAGGCATGTCAGAGCGAAAGACAGTAATTTCGAATGAGCCAAGAAAGAGCGGTGCGGGGCCGGTCGGAGCGCACCCTTTTCTCGGTGGCTGGCGGGCGAGAGAGTGCTGCGTCGCCGGCATCGGCGTCGAAAGAAGCCGAGCCGAAAAAAGTTAAAGTACAAACGTGCAAGCATACTAACCTAACCCTAGGTAAGGCATGTCAGAGCGAAAGACAGTAATTTCGAATGAGCCAAGAAAGAGCGGTGCGGGGCCGGTCGGAGCGCACCCTTTTCTCGGTGGCTGGCGGGCGAGAGAGTGCTGCGTCGCCGGCATCGGCGTCGAAAGAAGCCGAGCCGAAAAAAGTTAAAGTACAAACGTGCAAGCATACTAACCTAACCCTAGTTAAGGCATGTCAGAGCGAAAGACAGTAATTTCGAATGAGCCAAGAAAGAGCGGTGCGGGGCCGGTCGGAGCGCACCCTTTTCTCGGTGGCTGGCGGGCGAGAGAGTGATGCGTCGCCGGCATCGGCGTCGAAAGAAGCCGAGCCGAAAAAAGTTAAAGTACAAACGTGCAAGCATACTAACCTAACCCTAGGTAAGGCATGTCAGAGCGAAAGACAGTAATTTCGAATGAGCCAAGAAAGAGCGGTGCGGGGCCGGTCGGAGCGCACCCTTTTCTCGGTGGCTGGCGGGCGAGAGAGTGCTGCGTCGCCGGCATCGGCGTCGAAAGAAGCCGAGCCGAAAAAAGTTAAAGTACAAACGTGCAAGCATACTAACCTAACCCTAGGTAAGGCATGTCAGAGCGAAAGACAGTAATTTCGAATGAGCCAAGAAAGAGCGGTGCGGGGCCGGTCGGAGCGCACCCTTTTCTCGGTGGCTGGCGGGCGAGAGAGTGCTGCGTCGCCGGCATCGGCGTCGAAAGAAGCCGAGCCGAAAAAAGTTAAAGTACAAACGTGCAAGCATACTAACCTAACCCTAGGTAAGGCATGTCAGAGCGAAAGACAGTAATTTCGAATGAGCCAAGAAAGAGCGGTGCGGGGCCGGTCGGAGCGCACCCTTTTCTCGGTGGCTGGCGGGCGAGAGAGTGCTGCGTCGCCGGCATCGGCGTCGAAAGAAGCCGAGCCGAAAAAAGTTAAAGTACAAACGTGCAAGCATACTAACCTAACCCTAGGTAAGGCATGTCAGAGCGAAAGACAGTAATTTCGAATGAGCCAAGAAAGAGCGGTGCGGGGCCGGTCGGAGCGCACCCTTTTCTCGGTGGCTGGCGGGCGAGAGAGTGCTGCGTCGCCGGCATCGGCGTCGAAAGAAGCCGAGCCGAAAAAAGTTAAAGTACAAACGTGCAAGCATACTAACCTAACCCTAGGTAAGGCATGTCAGAGCGAAAGACAGTAATTTCGAATGAGCCAAGAAAGAGCGGTGCGGGGCCGGTCGGAGCGCACCCTTTTCTCGGTGGCTGGCGGGCGAGAGAGTGCTGCGTCGCCGGCATCGGCGTCGAAAGAAGCCGAGCCAAAAAAAGTTAAAGTACAAACGCGATGCTAATGAGCGAGCCGTTGTCTCGACTAATATGTAGGGGGCGTTCGATCGAGCGTCTGGCTTGAGCGCTTGTCGGCCTAGCAGAACGGTCGCATTGTTATGCCCGGGTTTTAGGCACCGCTGCAGGCGGCCGGCAGAGCTCTTGTTTGTGCGAAACTGAATGGATCGAGCCCGAGAGAGGGCGAGCAAAGAAAAAACGCAAATCGCTCCGCCTGGCACTGCCGGCGAGAGCGTGGACGTCGCGGCCAGCGACTGTCGAAGCTGAGTACGGCCGCAGGCGATCGCCTCGGTCTTAAACGAATGCGACGAGCACGCGCCGGGCGGCCCAGCAAGGGCCGAGCGCAGCTGTCGCAGCTATCTGGTTGATCCTGCCAGTAGTGATATGCTTGTCTCAAAGATTAAGCCATGCAGGTGCAAGTACGAGTTCTCGTAAAGCGAAACTGCGAATGGCTCATTAAATCAGTCTTGGTTTATTTGGTCTCGTAAGCGAAGTGGATAACTGTGGTAATTCTAGAGCTAATACATGCATTAAGCGCCGACTTCGGGAGGCGCGCTTTTATCAGATCAAAACCGACCGGGTTCGTCCTGTGACGTTTGATGACTCTGGATAACCACGCGGATCGTACGGTCTCTGCACCGACGACGTATCATTCAAGTGTCTGCCCTATCAACTGTCGAAGGTACGCTACGTGCCTACCTTTGTGATAACGGGTAACGGGGAATCAGGGTTCGATTCCGGAGAGGGAGCCTGAGAAACGGCTACCACATCCAAGGAAGGCAGCAGGCGCGCAAATTACCCATTCCCGACACGGGGAGGTAGTGACGAAAAATAACAATACAGGACTCTAACGAGGCCCTGTAATTGGAATGAGTACATCCTGAAACTCTTAACGAGTATCCATTGGAGGGCAAGTCTGGTGCCAGCAGCCGCGGTAATTCCAGCTCCAACAGTGTATGCTAAAGTTGTTGCGGTTGAAAAGCTCGTAGTTGGATTTTGGGCGAGCGCCGCCGGTCCGTCGCAAGGCGTGTCACTGGTTGCGTTCGCCTCACCTTCGGTTCTCCGTCGGTGCTCTTGACTGAGTGTCGGCGGTGGCCGATAAGTTTACTTTGAAAAAATTAGAGTGTTCAAAGCAGGCTGTTCGCCTGCATAGTGTTGCATGGAATAATGGAATAGGACCTCGGTTCTATTTTGTTGGTTTTCGGAGCACGAGGTAATGATTAAGAGGGACAGACGGGGGCGTCCGTACTCTGCCGTTAGAGGTGAAATTCTTGGATCGGCGGAAGACGAACTACTGCGAAAGCATTCGCCAAGAATGTTTTCTTTAATCAAGAGCGAAAGTCAGAAGTTCGAAGACGATCAGATACCGTCCTAGTTCTGACTATAAACGATGCCAACTAGCGATCGGGAGGCGTTACCATGACGACCTTTCCGGCAGCTTCCGGGAAACCAAAGTCTTTGGGTTCCGGGGGAAGTATGGTTGCAAAGCTGAAACTTAAAGGAATTGACGGAAGGGCACCACCAGGAGTGGAGCCTGCGGCTTAATTTGACTCAACACGGGGAAACTCACCCGTCCGGACACAGGTAGGATTGACAGATTGAGAGCTCTTTCTTGATTCTGTGGGTGGTGGTGCATGGCCGTTCTTAGTTGGTGGAGCGATTTGTCTGGTTAATTCCGATAACGAACGAGACTCTGGCATGCTAAATAGTTACGCGACCTTCTCGGTCGGCGTCTAACTTCTTAGAGGGACTAGTGGCGTTTAGCCACACGAGATTGAGCAATAACAGGTCTGTGATGCCCTTAGATGTCCGGGGCCGCACGCGCGCTACACTGAGTGAAGCAGCGAGTGTCTAACCTAGGCCGAAAGGTCCGGGTAACCCGTTGAACCTCATTCGTGATTGGGATAGGGACTTGCAATTGTTTCCCTTGAACGAGGAATTCCCAGTAAGCGCAAGTCATCAACTTGCGTTGATTACGTCCCTGCCCTTTGTACACACCGCCCGTCGCTACTACCGATTGAATGGTTTAGTGAGATCCTTGGATCGGCCCCGTCGCGGCTGGCAACGGCCGCGTCGGCGTGTCGAGAAGACGATCAAACTTGATCATTTAGAGGAAGTAAAAGTCGTAACAAGGTTTCCGTAGGTGAACCTGCGGAAGGATCATTACCGAAGGTGGTGGTAGGCCCCGGCCGACCGCGCACTGAATTGTCTTTGGGTGCCGCCGAGAGGGCGGCCGTCAATCGGGGTTCCGCCCCGTGCGACACGCGTAACACGTTGGCATAGCAAGGCAGCCGAGTGCGATGGTGGCTTCTGGGCACCGCGCTCGATGTGCCGCCGGCCCAGCCCGGCGGTCGCTCGGCGCCGTTTGTTGGTGTTTTTGTGCAGTTGTTGTCGGTGGTGGTTTTGTGGTCGATCCCACAGTGTGACGTCCGCGCGCTTCGGCGCCGGGCGAAACGTCGAGGACGACTCTTAACGGTGGATCACTCGGCTTGCGAGTCGATGAAGGACGCAGCCAAGTGCGAGAAGTAATGTGAATTGCAGAACACATTGAACGTCGACCTTCTGAACGCGAATTGCGGTCTCGGGTCAATCCCGGGACCGCGTCTGCCTCAGGGTCGCGTTCGTCCTCACCCGAGGGCCGTCGCCTGGCCTCTGCAAAGACGGCCGGGCGTCGCCCCAAGTTGAAGCGGTCGCCGAGCTTTCTCGGCGCGACCGCGTGTCCCGTACACCGCCGGCCCCTCGACGTGTTCAACTACGTTCGAGGGGCGGGTCCAGGTCGGTCGGTCCGGTCACGAGATCAAGACCGACCGTGGGCCAAGGCGGCGACGGTACGCGCTCGGTCGGCGCCGGCGGCGACGACTTGCGATGCCAGCGGGCCGTGTAAGAAGCGGCCCGCTTGACACATACGACCTGAGTTCAGGCGAGAGCACCCGCTGAATTTAAGCATATTATTAAGCGGAGGAAAAGAAACCAACAGGGATTCCCTGAGTAACGGCGAGTGAACCGGGAAGAGTCCAGCGTCGAATCTGCGCGCTTTTCGAGCGCGCCGAGTTGTGACGTACGGAAGTCCCAGTGCGGCTGACGGCGAGCGCCGGTGTCCTTCTGATCGAGGCCTCGTCCCACGGCGGGTGTTAGGCCCATAGGGGCGCTTGCCTTGGCCGCTTCGGGTCTTCTCGGAGTCGGGTTGTTTGGGAATGCAGCCCAAAGCGGGTGGTAAACTCCACCTAAGACTAAATACGGTCGCGAGACCGATAGCGGACAAGTACCGTGAGGGAAAGTTGAAAAGCACTTTGAAGAGAGAGTTCAAGAGTACGTGAAACCGTTGAGAGGCAAACGGGAGGGCCCGTCAGGTCGCCGGCTCGCTTTCAGTTGGGTGCGGGGGCGCGCCGTCTCGGTTCGCGGACGATTAAGGCGCCGCTGCCGAGTCGGCTCGCGCACCGTCTCAGCGCACTAGCGACCGGCGCGGGTCACGACCGGTTTGCCGTCGGTCTAAGTCCCCGCGCGAAGGTGGCCTCCGCTCCGGCGGGGGTGTTACAGCGCGCGGGCGGTGCGGCCCGGCGGCGGAT
>NC_135262.1:16000000-16005000 GCF_964204865.1 Styela clava | reverse complement strand
AAACGTGCAAGCATACTAACCTAACCCTAGGTAAGGCATGTCAGAGCGAAAGACAGTAATTTCGAATGAGCCAAGAAAGAGCGGTGCGGGGCCGGTCGGAGCGCACCCTTTTCTCGGTGGCTGGCGGGCGAGAGAGTGCTGCGTCGCCGGCTCCGGCGTCGAAAGAAGCCGAGCCGAAAAAAGTTAAAGTACAAACGTGCAAGCATACTAACCTAACCCTAGGTAAGGCATGTCAGAGCGAAAGACAGTAATTTCGAATGAGCCAAGAAAGAGCGGTGCAGGGCCGGTCGGAGCGCACCCTTTTCTCGGTGGCTGGCGGGCGAGAGAGTGCTGCGTCGCCGGCATCGGCGTCGAAAGAAGCCGAGCCGAAAAAAGTTAAAGTACAAACGTGCAAGCATACTAACCTAACCCTAGGTAAGGCATGTCAGAGCGAAAGACAGTAATTTCGAATGAGCCAAGAAAGAGCGGTGCGGGGCCGGTCGGAGCGCACCCTTTTCTCGGTGGCTGGCGGGCGAGAGAGTGCTGCGTCGCCGGCATCGGCGTCGAAAGAAGCCGAGCCGAAAAAAGTTAAAGTACAAACGTGCAAGCATACTAACCTAACCCTAGGTAAGGCATGTCAGAGCGAAAGACAGTAATTTCGAATGAGCCAAGAAAGAGCGGTGCGGGGCCGGTCGGAGCGCACCCTTTTCTCGGTGGCTGGCGGGCGAGAGAGTGATGCGTCGCCGGCATCGGCGTCGAAAGAAGCCGAGCCGAAAAAAGTTAAAGTACAAACGTGCAAGCATACTAACCTAACCCTAGGTAAGGCATGTCAGAGCGAAAGACAGTAATTTCGAATGAGCCAAGAAAGAGCGGTGCGGGGCCGGTCGGAGCGCACCCTTTTCTCGGTGGCTGGCGGGCGAGAGAGTGCTGCGTCGCCGGCATCGGCGTCGAAAGAAGCCGAGCCGAAAAAAGTTAAAGTACAAACGTGCAAGCATACTAACCTAACCCTAGGTAAGGCATGTCAGAGCGAAAGACAGTAATTTCGAATGAGCCAAGAAAGAGCGGTGCGGGGCCGGTCGGAGCGCACCCTTTTCTCGGTGGCTGGCGGGCGAGAGAGTGCTGCGTCGCCGGCATCGGCGTCGAAAGAAGCCGAGCCGAAAAAAGTTAAAGTACAAACGTGCAAGCATACTAACCTAACCCTAGGTAAGGCATGTCAGAGCGAAAGACAGTAATTTCGAATGAGCCAAGAAAGAGCGGTGCGGGGCCGGTCGGAGCGCACCCTTTTCTCGGTGGCTGGCGGGCGAGAGAGTGCTGCGTCGCCGGCATCGGCGTCGAAAGAAGCCGAGCCGAAAAAAGTTAAAGTACAAACGTGCAAGCATACTAACCTAACCCTAGGTAAGGCATGTCAGAGCGAAAGACAGTAATTTCGAATGAGCCAAGAAAGAGCGGTGCGGGGCCGGTCGGAGCGCACCCTTTTCTCGGTGGCTGGCGGGCGAGAGAGTGCTGCGTCGCCGGCATCGGCGTCGAAAGAAGCCGAGCCGAAAAAAGTTAAAGTACAAACGTGCAAGCATACTAACCTAACCCTAGGTAAGGCATGTCAGAGCGAAAGACAGTAATTTCGAATGAGCCAAGAAAGAGCGGTGCGGGGCCGGTCGGAGCGCACCCTTTTCTCGGTGGCTGGCGGGCGAGAGAGTGCTGCGTCGCCGGCATCGGCGTCGAAAGAAGCCGAGCCGAAAAAAGTTAAAGTACAAACGTGCAAGCATACTAACCTAACCCTAGGTAAGGCATGTCAGAGCGAAAGACAGTAATTTCGAATGAGCCAAGAAAGAGCGGTGCGGGGCCGGTCGGAGCGCACCCTTTTCTCGGTGGCTGGCGGGCGAGAGAGTGCTGCGTCGCCGGCTCCGGCGTCGAAAGAAGCCGAGCCGAAAAAAGTTAAAGTACAAACGTGCAAGCATACTAACCTAACCCTAGGTAAGGCATGTCAGAGCGAAAGACAGTAATTTCGAATGAGCCAAGAAAGAGCGGTGCGGGGCCGGTCGGAGCGCACCCTTTTCTCGGTGGCTGGCGGGCGAGAGAGTGCTGCGTCGCCGGCATCGGCGTCGAAAGAAGCCGAGCCGAAAAAAGTTAAAGTACAAACGTGCAAGCATACTAACCTAACCCTAGGTAAGGCATGTCAGAGCGAAAGACAGTAATTTCGAATGAGCCAAGAAAGAGCGGTGCGGGGCCGGTCGGAGCGCACCCTTTTCTCGGTGGCTGGCGGGCGAGAGAGTGCTGCGTCGCCGGCATCGGCGTCGAAAGAAGCCGAGCCGAAAAAAGTTAAAGTACAAACGTGCAAGCATACTAACCTAACCCTAGGTAAGGCATGTCAGAGCGAAAGACAGTAATTTCGAATGAGCCAAGAAAGAGCGGTGCGGGGCCGGTCGGAGCGCACCCTTTTCTCGGTGGCTGGCGGGCGAGAGAGTGCTGCGTCGCCGGCATCGGCGTCGAAAGAAGCCGAGCCGAAAAAAGTTAAAGTACAAACGTGCAAGCATACTAACCTAACCCTAGGTAAGGCATGTCAGAGCGAAAGACAGTAATTTCGAATGAGCCAAGAAAGAGCGGTGCGGGGCCGGTCGGAGCGCACCCTTTTCTCGGTGGCTGGCGGGCGAGAGAGTGATGCGTCGCCGGCATCGGCGTCGAAAGAAGCCGAGCCGAAAAAAGTTAAAGTACAAACGTGCAAGCATACTAACCTAACCCTAGGTAAGGCATGTCAGAGCGAAAGACAGTAATTTCGAATGAGCCAAGAAAGAGCGGTGCGGGGCCGGTCGGAGCGCACCCTTTTCTCGGTGGCTGGCGGGCGAGAGAGTGCTGCGTCGCCGGCATCGGCGTCGAAAGAAGCCGAGCCGAAAAAAGTTAAAGTACAAACGTGCAAGCATACTAACCTAACCCTAGGTAAGGCATGTCAGAGCGAAAGACAGTAATTTCGAATGAGCCAAGAAAGAGCGGTGCGGGGCCGGTCGGAGCGCACCCTTTTCTCGGTGGCTGGCGGGCGAGAGAGTGCTGCGTCGCCGGCATCGGCGTCGAAAGAAGCCGAGCCGAAAAAAGTTAAAGTACAAACGTGCAAGCATACTAACCTAACCCTAGGTAAGGCATGTCAGAGCGAAAGACAGTAATTTCGAATGAGCCAAGAAAGAGCGGTGCGGGGCCGGTCGGAGCGCACCCTTTTCTCGGTGGCTGGCGGGCGAGAGAGTGATGCGTCGCCGGCATCGGCGTCGAAAGAAGCCGAGCCGAAAAAAGTTAAAGTACAAACGTGCAAGCATACTAACCTAACCCTAGGTAAGGCATGTCAGAGCGAAAGACAGTAATTTCGAATGAGCCAAGAAAGAGCGGTGCGGGGCCGGTCGGAGCGCACCCTTTTCTCGGTGGCTGGCGGGCGAGAGAGTGCTGCGTCGCCGGCATCGGCGTCGAAAGAAGCCGAGCCGAAAAAAGTTAAAGTACAAACGTGCAAGCATACTAACCTAACCCTAGGTAAGGCATGTCAGAGCGAAAGACAGTAATTTCGAATGAGCCAAGAAAGAGCGGTGCGGGGCCGGTCGGAGCGCACCCTTTTCTCGGTGGCTGGCGGGCGAGAGAGTGCTGCGTCGCCGGCATCGGCGTCGAAAGAAGCCGAGCCGAAAAAAGTTAAAGTACAAACGTGCAAGCATACTAACCTAACCCTAGGTAAGGCATGTCAGAGCGAAAGACAGTAATTTCGAATGAGCCAAGAAAGAGCGGTGCGGGGCCGGTCGGAGCGCACCCTTTTCTCGGTGGCTGGCGGGCGAGAGAGTGATGCGTCGCCGGCATCGGCGTCGAAAGAAGCCGAGCCGAAAAAAGTTAAAGTACAAACGTGCAAGCATACTAACCTAACCCTAGGTAAGGCATGTCAGAGCGAAAGACAGTAATTTCGAATGAGCCAAGAAAGAGCGGTGCGGGGCCGGTCGGAGCGCACCCTTTTCTCGGTGGCTGGCGGGCGAGAGAGTGCTGCGTCGCCGGCATCGGCGTCGAAAGAAGCCGAGCCGAAAAAAGTTAAAGTACAAACGTGCAAGCATACTAACCTAACCCTAGGTAAGGCATGTCAGAGCGAAAGACAGTAATTTCGAATGAGCCAAGAAAGAGCGGTGCGGGGCCGGTCGGAGCGCACCCTTTTCTCGGTGGCTGGCGGGCGAGAGAGTGCTGCGTCGCCGGCATCGGCGTCGAAAGAAGCCGAGCCGAAAAAAGTTAAAGTACAAACGTGCAAGCATACTAACCTAACCCTAGGTAAGGCATGTCAGAGCGAAAGACAGTAATTTCGAATGAGCCAAGAAAGAGCGGTGCGGGGCCGGTCGGAGCGCACCCTTTTCTCGGTGGCTGGCGGGCGAGAGAGTGCTGCGTCGCCGGCATCGGCGTCGAAAGAAGCCGAGCCGAAAAAAGTTAAAGTACAAACGTGCAAGCATACTAACCTAACCCTAGGTAAGGCATGTCAGAGCGAAAGACAGTAATTTCGAATGAGCCAAGAAAGAGCGGTGCGGGGCCGGTCGGAGCGCACCCTTTTCTCGGTGGCTGGCGGGCGAGAGAGTGCTGCGTCGCCGGCATCGGCGTCGAAAGAAGCCGAGCCGAAAAAAGTTAAAGTACAAACGTGCAAGCATACTAACCTAACCCTAAGTAAGGCATGTCAGAGCGAAAGACAGTAATTTCGAATGAGCCAAGAAAGAGCGGTGCGGGGCCGGTCGGAGCGCACCCTTTTCTCGGTGGCTGGCGGGCGAGAGAGTGCTGCGTCGCCGGCATCGGCGTCGAAAGAAGCCGAGCCAAAAAAAGTTAAAGTACAAACGCGATGCTAATGAGCGAGCCGTTGTCTCGACTAATATGTAGGGGGCGTTCGATCGAGCGTCTGGCTTGAGCGCTTGTCGGCCTAGCAGAACGGTCGCATTGTTATGCCCGGGTTTTAGGCACCGCTGCAGGCGGCCGGCAGAGCTCTTGTTTGTGCGAAACTGAATGGATCGAGCCCGAGAGAGGGCGAGCAAAGA
>NC_135262.1:15987500-15992500 GCF_964204865.1 Styela clava | reverse complement strand
GGGGCCGGTCGGAGCGCACCCTTTTCTCGGTGGCTGGCGGGCGAGAGAGTGCTGCGTCGCCGGCATCGGCGTCGAAAGAAGCCGAGCCGAAAAAAGTTAAAGTACAAACGTGCAAGCATACTAACCTAACCCTAGGTAAGGCATGTCAGAGCGAAAGACAGTAATTTCGAATGAGCCAAGAAAGAGCGGTGCGGGGCCGGTCGGAGCGCACCCTTTTCTCGGTGGCTGGCGGGCGAGAGAGTGCTGCGTCGCCGGCATCGGCGTCGAAAGAAGCCGAGCCGAAAAAAGTTAAAGTACAAACGTGCAAGCATACTAACCTAACCCTAGGTAAGGCATGTCAGAGCGAAAGACAGTAATTTCGAATGAGCCAAGAAAGAGCGGTGCGGGGCCGGTCGGAGCGCACCCTTTTCTCGGTGGCTGGCGGGCGAGAGAGTGCTGCGTCGCCGGCATCGGCGTCGAAAGAAGCCGAGCCGAAAAAAGTTAAAGTACAAACGTGCAAGCATACTAACCTAACCCTAGGTAAGGCATGTCAGAGCGAAAGACAGTAATTTCGAATGAGCCAAGAAAGAGCGGTGCGGGGCCGGTCGGAGCGCACCCTTTTCTCGGTGGCTGGCGGGCGAGAGAGTGCTGCGTCGCCGGCATCGGCGTCGAAAGAAGCCGAGCCGAAAAAAGTTAAAGTACAAACGTGCAAGCATACTAACCTAACCCTAGGTAAGGCATGTCAGAGCGAAAGACAGTAATTCCGAATGAGCCAAGAAAGAGCGGTGCGGGGCCGGTCGGAGCGCACCCTTTTCTCGGTGGCTGGCGGGCGAGAGAGTGCTGCGTCGCCGGCATCGGCGTCGAAAGAAGCCGAGCCGAAAAAAGTTAAAGTACAAACGTGCAAGCATACTAACCTAACCCTAGGTAAGGCATGTCAGAGCGAAAGACAGTAATTTCGAATGAGCCAAGAAAGAGCGGTGCGGGGCCGGTCGGAGCGCACCCTTTTCTCGGTGGCTGGCGGGCGAGAGAGTGCTGCGTCGCCGGCATCGGCGTCGAAAGAAGCCGAGCCGAAAAAAGTTAAAGTACAAACGTGCAAGCATACTAACCTAACCCTAGGTAAGGCATGTCAGAGCGAAAGACAGTAATTTCGAATGAGCCAAGAAAGAGCGGTGCGGGGCCGGTCGGAGCGCACCCTTTTCTCGGTGGCTGGCGGGCGAGAGAGTGCTGCGTCGCCGGCATCGGCGTCGAAAGAAGCCGAGCCGAAAAAAGTTAAAGTACAAACGTGCAAGCATACTAACCTAACCCTAGGTAAGGCATGTCAGAGCGAAAGACAGTAATTTCAAATGAGCCAAGAAAGAGCGGTGCGGGGCCGGTCGGAGCGCACCCTTTTCTCGGTGGCTGGCGGGCGAGAGAGTGATGCGTCGCCGGCATCGGCGTCGAAAGAAGCCGAGCCGAAAAAAGTTAAAGTACAAACGTGCAAGCATACTAACCTAACCCTAGGTAAGGCATGTCAGAGCGAAAGACAGTAATTTCGAATGAGCCAAGAAAGAGCGGTGCGGGGCCGGTCGGAGCGCACCCTTTTCTCGGTGGCTGGCGGGCGAGAGAGTGCTGCGTCGCCGGCATCGGCGTCGAAAGAAGCCGAGCCGAAAAAAGTTAAAGTACAAACGTGCAAGCATACTAACCTAACCCTAGGTAAGGCATGTCAGAGCGAAAGACAGTAATTTCGAATGAGCCAAGAAAGAGCGGTGCGGGGCCGGTCGGAGCGCACCCTTTTCTCGGTGGCTGGCGGGCGAGAGAGTGCTGCGTCGCCGGCATCGGCGTCGAAAGAAGCCGAGCCGAAAAAAGTTAAAGTACAAACGTGCAAGCATACTAACCTAACCCTAGGTAAGGCATGTCAGAGCGAAAGACAGTAATTTCGAATGAGCCAAGAAAGAGCGGTGCGGGGCCGGTCGGAGCGCACCCTTTTCTCGGTGGCTGGCGGGCGAGAGAGTGATGCGTCGCCGGCATCGGCGTCGAAAGAAGCCGAGCCGAAAAAAGTTAAAGTACAAACGTGCAAGCATACTAACCTAACCCTAGGTAAGGCATGTCAGAGCGAAAGACAGTAATTTCGAATGAGCCAAGAAAGAGCGGTGCGGGGCCGGTCGGAGCGCACCCTTTTCTCGGTGGCTGGCGGGCGAGAGAGTGCTGCGTCGCCGGCATCGGCGTCGAAAGAAGCCGAGCCGAAAAAAGTTAAAGTACAAACGTGCAAGCATACTAACCTAACCCTAGGTAAGGCATGTCAGAGCGAAAGACAGTAATTTCGAATGAGCCAAGAAAGAGCGGTGCGGGGCCGGTCGGAGCGCACCCTTTTCTCGGTGGCTGGCGGGCGAGAGAGTGCTGCGTCGCCGGCATCGGCGTCGAAAGAAGCCGAGCCGAAAAAAGTTAAAGTACAAACGTGCAAGCATACTAACCTAACCCTAGGTAAGGCATGTCAGAGCGAAAGACAGTAATTTCGAATGAGCCAAGAAAGAGCGGTGCGGGGCCGGTCGGAGCGCACCCTTTTCTCGGTGGCTGGCGGGCGAGAGAGTGATGCGTCGCCGGCATCGGCGTCGAAAGAAGCCGAGCCGAAAAAAGTTAAAGTACAAACGTGCAAGCATACTAACCTAACCCTAGGTAAGGCATGTCAGAGCGAAAGACAGTAATTTCGAATGAGCCAAGAAAGAGCGGTGCGGGGCCGGTCGGAGCGCACCCTTTTCTCGGTGGCTGGCGGGCGAGAGAGTGCTGCGTCGCCGGCATCGGCGTCGAAAGAAGCCGAGCCGAAAAAAGTTAAAGTACAAACGTGCAAGCATACTAACCTAACCCTAGGTAAGGCATGTCAGAGCGAAAGACAGTAATTTCGAATGAGCCAAGAAAGAGCGGTGCGGGGCCGGTCGGAGCGCACCCTTTTCTCGGTGGCTGGCGGGCGAGAGAGTGCTGCGTCGCCGGCATCGGCGTCGAAAGAAGCCGAGCCGAAAAAAGTTAAAGTACAAACGTGCAAGCATACTAACCTAACCCTAGGTAAGGCATGTCAGAGCGAAAGACAGTAATTTCGAATGAGCCAAGAAAGAGCGGTGCGGGGCCGGTCGGAGCGCACCCTTTTCTCGGTGGCTGGCGGGCGAGAGAGTGCTGCGTCGCCGGCATCGGCGTCGAAAGAAGCCGAGCCGAAAAAAGTTAAAGTACAAACGTGCAAGCATACTAACCTAACCCTAGGTAAGGCATGTCAGAGCGAAAGACAGTAATTTCGAATGAGCCAAGAAAGAGCGGTGCGGGGCCGGTCGGAGCGCACCCTTTTCTCGGTGGCTGGCGGGCGAGAGAGTGCTGCGTCGCCGGCATCGGCGTCGAAAGAAGCCGAGCCGAAAAAAGTTAAAGTACAAACGTGCAAGCATACTAACCTAACCCTAGGTAAGGCATGTCAGAGCGAAAGACAGTAATTTCGAATGAGCCAAGAAAGAGCGGTGCGGGGCCGGTCGGAGCGCACCCTTTTCTCGGTGGCTGGCGGGCGAGAGAGTGCTGCGTCGCCGGCATCGGCGTCGAAAGAAGCCGAGCCGAAAAAAGTTAAAGTACAAACGTGCAAGCATACTAACCTAACCCTAGGTAAGGCATGTCAGAGCGAAAGACAGTAATTTCGAATGAGCCAAGAAAGAGCGGTGCGGGGCCGGTCGGAGCGCACCCTTTTCTCGGTGGCTGGCGGGCGAGAGAGTGCTGCGTCGCCGGCATCGGCGTCGAAAGAAGCCGAGCCGAAAAAAGTTAAAGTACAAACGTGCAAGCATACTAACCTAACCCTAGGTAAGGCATGTCAGAGCGAAAGACAGTAATTTCGAATGAGCCAAGAAAGAGCGGTGCGGGGCCGGTCGGAGCGCACCCTTTTCTCGGTGGCTGGCGGGCGAGAGAGTGCTGCGTCGCCGGCATCGGCGTCGAAAGAAGCCGAGCCGAAAAAAGTTAAAGTACAAACGTGCAAGCATACTAACCTAACCCTAGGTAAGGCATGTCAGAGCGAAAGACAGTAATTTCGAATGAGCCAAGAAAGAGCGGTGCGGGGCCGGTCGGAGCGCACCCTTTTCTCGGTGGCTGGCGGGCGAGAGAGTGCTGCGTCGCCGGCATCGGCGTCGAAAGAAGCCGAGCCAAAAAAAGTTAAAGTACAAACGCGATGCTAATGAGCGAGCCGTTGTCTCGACTAATATGTAGGGGGCGTTCGATCGAGCGTCTGGCTTGAGCGCTTGTCGGCCTAGCAGAACGGTCGCATTGTTATGCCCGGGTTTTAGGCACCGCTGCAGGCGGCCGGCAGAGCTCTTGTTTGTGCGAAACTGAATGGATCGAGCCCGAGAGAGGGCGAGCAAAGAAAAAACGCAAATCGCTCCGCCTGGCACTGCCGGCGAGAGCGTGGACGTCGCGGCCAGCGACTGTCGAAGCTGAGTACGGCCGCAGGCGATCGCCTCGGTCTTAAACGAATGCGACGAGCACGCGCCGGGCGGCCCAGCAAGGGCCGAGCGCAGCTGTCGCAGCTATCTGGTTGATCCTGCCAGTAGTGATATGCTTGTCTCAAAGATTAAGCCATGCAGGTGCAAGTACGAGTTCTCGTAAAGCGAAACTGCGAATGGCTCATTAAATCAGTCTTGGTTTATTTGGTCTCGTAAGCGAAGTTGATAACTGTGGTAATTCTAGAGCTAATACATGCATTAAGCGCCGACTTCGGGAGGCGCGCTTTTATCAGATCAAAACCGACCGGGTTCGTCCTGTGGCGTTTGATGACTCTGGATAACCACGCGGATCGTACGGTCTCTGCACCGACGACGTATCATTCAAGTGTCTGCCCTATCAACTGTCGAAGGTACGCTACGTGCCTACCTTTGTGATAACGGGTAACGGGGAATCAGGGTTCGATTCCGGAGAGGGAGCCTGAGAAACGGCTACCACATCCAAGGAAGGCAGCAGGCGCGCAAATTACCCATTCCCGACACGGGGAGGTAGTGACGAAAAATAACAATACAGGACTCTAACGAGAC
>NC_135262.1:15972500-15980000 GCF_964204865.1 Styela clava | reverse complement strand
CCGAAAAAAGTTAAAGTACAAACGTGCAAGCATACTAACCTAACCCTAGGTAAGGCATGTCAGAGCGAAAGACAGTAATTTCGAATGAGCCAAGAAAGAGCGGTGCGGGGCCGGTCGGAGCGCACCCTTTTCTCGGTGGCTGGCGGGCGAGAGAGTGCTGCGTCGCCGGCATCGGCGTCGAAAGAAGCCGAGCCGAAAAAAGTTAAAGTACAAACGTGCAAGCATACTAACCTAACCCTAGGTAAGGCATGTCAGAGCGAAAGACAGTAATTTCGAATGAGCCAAGAAAGAGCGGTGCGGGGCCGGTCGGAGCGCACCCTTTTCTCGGTGGCTGGCGGGCGAGAGAGTGCTGCGTCGCCGGCATCGGCGTCGAAAGAAGCCGAGCCGAAAAAAGTTAAAGTACAAACGTGCAAGCATACTAACCTAACCCTAGGTAAGGCATGTCAGAGCGAAAGACAGTAATTTCGAATGAGCCAAGAAAGAGCGGTGCGGGGCCGGTCGGAGCGCACCCTTTTCTCGGTGGCTGGCGGGCGAGAGAGTGCTGCGTCGCCGGCATCGGCGTCGAAAGAAGCCGAGCCGAAAAAAGTTAAAGTACAAACGTGCAAGCATACTAACCTAACCCTAGGTAAGGCATGTCAGAGCGAAAGACAGTAATTTCGAATGAGCCAAGAAAGAGCGGTGCGGGGCCGGTCGGAGCGCACCCTTTTCTCGGTGGCTGGCGGGCGAGAGAGTGATGCGTCGCCGGCATCGGCGTCGAAAGAAGCCGAGCCGAAAAAAGTTAAAGTACAAACGTGCAAGCATACTAACCTAACCCTAGGTAAGGCATGTCAGAGCGAAAGACAGTAATTTCGAATGAGCCAAGAAAGAGCGGTGCGGGGCCGGTCGGAGCGCACCCTTTTCTCGGTGGCTGGCGGGCGAGAGAGTGCTGCGTCGCCGGCATCGGCGTCGAAAGAAGCCGAGCCGAAAAAAGTTAAAGTACAAACGTGCAAGCATACTAACCTAACCCTAGGTAAGGCATGTCAGAGCGAAAGACAGTAATTTCGAATGAGCCAAGAAAGAGCGGTGCGGGGCCGGTCGGAGCGCACCCTTTTCTCGGTGGCTGGCGGGCGAGAGAGTGCTGCGTCGCCGGCATCGGCGTCGAAAGAAGCCGAGCCGAAAAAAGTTAAAGTACAAACGTGCAAGCATACTAACCTAACCCTAGGTAAGGCATGTCAGAGCGAAAGACAGTAATTTCGAATGAGCCAAGAAAGAGCGGTGCGGGGCCGGTCGGAGCGCACCCTTTTCTCGGTGGCTGGCGGGCGAGAGAGTGATGCGTCGCCGGCATCGGCGTCGAAAGAAGCCGAGCCGAAAAAAGTTAAAGTACAAACGTGCAAGCATACTAACCTAACCCTAGGTAAGGCATGTCAGAGCGAAAGACAGTAATTTCGAATGAGCCAAGAAAGAGCGGTGCGGGGCCGGTCGGAGCGCACCCTTTTCTCGGTGGCTGGCGGGCGAGAGAGTGCTGCGTCGCCGGCATCGGCGTCGAAAGAAGCCGAGCCGAAAAAAGTTAAAGTACAAACGTGCAAGCATACTAACCTAACCCTAGGTAAGGCATGTCAGAGCGAAAGACAGTAATTTCGAATGAGCCAAGAAAGAGCGGTGCGGGGCCGGTCGGAGCGCACCCTTTTCTCGGTGGCTGGCGGGCGAGAGAGTGCTGCGTCGCCGGCATCGGCGTCGAAAGAAGCCGAGCCGAAAAAAGTTAAAGTACAAACGTGCAAGCATACTAACCTAACCCTAGGTAAGGCATGTCAGAGCGAAAGACAGTAATTTCGAATGAGCCAAGAAAGAGCGGTGCGGGGCCGGTCGGAACGAACCCTTTTCTCGGTGGCTGGCGGGCGAGAGAGTGATGCGTCGCCGGCATCGGCGTCGAAAGAAGCCGAGCCGAAAAAAGTTAAAGTACAAACGTGCAAGCATACTAACCTAACCCTAGGTAAGGCATGTCAGAGCTAAAGACAGTAATTTCGAATGAGCCAAGAAAGAGCGGTGCGGGGCCGGTCGGAGCGCACCCTTTTCTCGGTGGCTGGCGGGCGAGAGAGTGCTGCGTCGCCGGCATCGGCGTCGAAAGAAGCCGAGCCGAAAAAAGTTAAAGTACAAACGTGCAAGCATACTAACCTAACCCTAGGTAAGGCATGTCAGAGCGAAAGACAGTAATTTCGAATGAGCCAAGAAAGAGCGGTGCGGGGCCGGTCGGAGCGCACCCTTTTCTCGGTGGCTGGCGGGCGAGAGAGTGCTGCGTCGCCGGCATCGGCGTCGAAAGAAGCCGAGCCGAAAAAAGTTAAAGTACAAACGTGCAAGCATACTAACCTAACCCTAGGTAAGGCATGTCAGAGCGAAAGACAGTAATTTCGAATGAGCCAAGAAAGAGCGGTGCGGGGCCGGTCGGAGCGCACCCTTTTCTCGGTGGCTGGCGGGCGAGAGAGTGCTGCGTCGCCGGCATCGGCGTCGAAAGAAGCCGAGCCGAAAAAAGTTAAAGTACAAACGTGCAAGCATACTAACCTAACCCTAGGTAAGGCATGTCAGAGCGAAAGACAGTAATTTCGAATGAGCCAAGAAAGAGCGGTGCGGGGCCGGTCGGAGCGCACCCTTTTCTCGGTGGCTGGCGGGCGAGAGAGTGCTGCGTCGCCGGCATCGGCGTCGAAAGAAGCCGAGCCGAAAAAAGTTAAAGTACAAACGTGCAAGCATACTAACCTAACCCTAGGTAAGGCATGTCAGAGCGAAAGACAGTAATTTCGAATGAGCCAAGAAAGAGCGGTGCGGGGCCGGTCGGAGCGCACCCTTTTCTCGGTGGCTGGCGGGCGAGAGAGTGCTGCGTCGCCGGCATCGGCGTCGAAAGAAGCCGAGCCGAAAAAAGTTAAAGTACAAACGTGCAAGCATACTAACCTAACCCTAGGTAAGGCATGTCAGAGCGAAAGACAGTAATTTCGAATGAGCCAAGAAAGAGCGGTGCGGGGCCGGTCGGAGCGCACCCTTTTCTCGGTGGCTGGCGGGCGAGAGAGTGCTGCGTCGCCGGCATCGGCGTCGAAAGAAGCCGAGCCGAAAAAAGTTAAAGTACAAACGTGCAAGCATACTAACCTAACCCTAGGTAAGGCATGTCAGAGCGAAAGACAGTAATTTCGAATGAGCCAAGAAAGAGCGGTGCGGGGCCGGTCGGAGCGCACCCTTTTCTCGGTGGCTGGCGGGCGAGAGAGTGCTGCGTCGCCGGCATCGGCGTCGAAAGAAGCCGAGCCGAAAAAAGTTAAAGTACAAACGTGCAAGCATACTAACCTAACCCTAGGTAAGGCATGTCAGAGCGAAAGACAGTAATTTCGAATGAGCCAAGAAAGAGCGGTGCGGGGCCGGTCGGAGCGCACCCTTTTCTCGGTGGCTGGCGGGCGAGAGAGTGCTGCGTCGCCGGCATCGGCGTCGAAAGAAGCCGAGCCGAAAAAAGTTAAAGTACAAACGTGCAAGCATACTAACCTAACCCTAGGTAAGGCATGTCAGAGCGAAAGACAGTAATTTCGAATGAGCCAAGAAAGAGCGGTGCGGGGCCGGTCGGAGCGCACCCTTTTCTCGGTGGCTGGCGGGCGAGAGAGTGCTGCGTCGCCGGCATCGGCGTCGAAAGAAGCCGAGCCGAAAAAAGTTAAAGTACAAACGTGCAAGCATACTAACCTAACCCTAGGTAAGGCATGTCAGAGCGAAAGACAGTAATTTCGAATGAGCCAAGAAAGAGCGGTGCGGGGCCGGTCGGAGCGCACCCTTTTCTCGGTGGCTGGCGGGCGAGAGAGTGATGCGTCGCCGGCATCGGCGTCGAAAGAAGCCGAGCCGAAAAAAGTTAAAGTACAAACGTGCAAGCATACTAACCTAACCCTAGGTAAGGCATGTCAGAGCGAAAGACAGTAATTTCGAATGAGCCAAGAAAGAGCGGTGCGGGGCCGGTCGGAGCGCACCCTTTTCTCGGTGGCTGGCGGGCGAGAGAGTGATGCGTCGCCGGCATCGGCGTCGAAAGAAGCCGAGCCGAAAAAAGTTAAAGTACAAACGTGCAAGCATACTAACCTAACCCTAGGTAAGGCATGTCAGAGCGAAAGACAGTAATTTCGAATGAGCCAAGAAAGAGCGGTGCGGGGCCGGTCGGAGCGCACCCTTTTCTCGGTGGCTGGCGGGCGAGAGAGTGCTGCGTCGCCGGCATCGGCGTCGAAAGAAGCCGAGCCGAAAAAAGTTAAAGTACAAACGTGCAAGCATACTAACCTAACCCTAGGTAAGGCATGTCAGAGCGAAAGACAGTAATTTCGAATGAGCCAAGAAAGAGCGGTGCGGGGCCGGTCGGAGCGCACCCTTTTCTCGGTGGCTGGCGGGCGAGAGAGTGCTGCGTCGCCGGCATCGGCGTCGAAAGAAGCCGAGCCGAAAAAAGTTAAAGTACAAACGTGCAAGCATACTAACCTAACCCTAGGTAAGGCATGTCAGAGCGAAAGACAGTAATTTCGAATGAGCCAAGAAAGAGCGGTGCGGGGCCGGTCGGAGCGCACCCTTTTCTCGGTGGCTGGCGGGCGAGAGAGTGCTGCGTCGCCGGCATCGGCGTCGAAAGAAGCCGAGCCGAAAAAAGTTAAAGTACAAACGTGCAAGCATACTAACCTAACCCTAGGTAAGGCATGTCAGAGCGAAAGACAGTAATTTCGAATGAGCCAAGAAAGAGCGGTGCGGGGCCGGTCGGAGCGCACCCTTTTCTCGGTGGCTGGCGGGCGAGAGAGTGCTGCGTCGCCGGCATCGGCGTCGAAAGAAGCCGAGCCGAAAAAAGTTAAAGTACAAACGTGCAAGCATACTAACCTAACCCTAGGTAAGGCATGTCAGAGCGAAAGACAGTAATTTCGAATGAGCCAAGAAAGAGCGGTGCGGGGCCGGTCGGAGCGCACCCTTTTCTCGGTGGCTGGCGGGCGAGAGAGTGCTGCGTCGCCGGCATCGGCGTCGAAAGAAGCCGAGCCGAAAAAAGTTAAAGTACAAACGTGCAAGCATACTAACCTAACCCTAGGTAAGGCATGTCAGAGCGAAAGACAGTAATTTCGAATGAGCCAAGAAAGAGCGGTGCGGGGCCGGTCGGAGCGCACCCTTTTCTCGGTGGCTGGCTGGCGAGAGAGTGCTGCGTCGCCGGCATCGGCGTCGAAAGAAGCCGAGCCGAAAAAAGTTAAAGTACAAACGTGCAAGCATACTAACCTAACCCTAGGTAAGGCATGTCAGAGCGAAAGACAGTAATTTCGAATGAGCCAAGAAAGAGCGGTGCGGGGCCGGTCGGAGCGCACCCTTTTCTCGGTGGCTGGCGGGCGAGAGAGTGCTGCGTCGCCGGCATCGGCGTCGAAAGAAGCCGAGCCGAAAAAAGTTAAAGTACAAACGTGCAAGCATACTAACCTAACCCTAGGTAAGGCATGTCAGAGCGAAAGACAGTAATTTCGAATGAGCCAAGAAAGAGCGGTGCGGGGCCGGTCGGAGCGCACCCTTTTCTCGGTGGCTGGCGGGCGAGAGAGTGCTGCGTCGCCGGCATCGGCGTCGAAAGAAGCCGAGCCGAAAAAAGTTAAAGTACAAACGTGCAAGCATACTAACCTAACCCTAGGTAAGGCATGTCAGAGCGAAAGACAGTAATTTCGAATGAGCCAAGAAAGAGCGGTGCGGGGCCGGTCGGAGCGCACCCTTTTCTCGGTGGCTGGCGGGCGAGAGAGTGCTGCGTCGCCGGCATCGGCGTCGAAAGAAGCCGAGCCGAAAAAAGTTAAAGTACAAACGTGCAAGCATACTAACCTAACCCTAGGTAAGGCATGTCAGAGCGAAAGACAGTAATTTCGAATGAGCCAAGAAAGAGCGGTGCGGGGCCGGTCGGAGCGCACCCTTTTCTCGGTGGCTGGCGGGCGAGAGAGTGCTGCGTCGCCGGCATCGGCGTCGAAAGAAGCCGAGCCGAAAAAAGTTAAAGTACAAACGTGCAAGCATACTAACCTAACCCTAGGTAAGGCATGTCAGAGCGAAAGACAGTAATTTCGAATGAGCCAAGAAAGAGCGGTGCGGGGCCGGTCGGAGCGCACCCTTTTCTCGGTGGCTGGCGGGCGAGAGAGTGCTGCGTCGCCGGCATCGGCGTCGAAAGAAGCCGAGCCAAAAAAAGTTAAAGTACAAACGCGATGCTAATGAGCGAGCCGTTGTCTCGACTAATATGTAGGGGGCGTTCGATCGAGCGTCTGGCTTGAGCGCTTGTCGGCCTAGCAGAACGGTCGCATTGTTATGCCCGGGTTTTAGGCACCGCTGCAGGCGGCCGGCAGAGCTCTTGTTTGTGCGAAACTGAATGGATCGAGCCCGAGAGAGGGCGAGCAAAGAAAAAACGCAAATCGCTCCGCCTGGCACTGCCGGCGAGAGCGTGGACGTCGCGGCCAGCGACTGTCGAAGCTGAGTACGGCCGCAGGCGATCGCCTCGGTCTTAAACGAATGCGACGAGCACGCGCCGGGCGGCCCAGCAAGGGCCGAGCGCAGCTGTCGCAGCTATCTGGTTGATCCTGCCAGTAGTGATATGCTTGTCTCAAAGATTAAGCCATGCAGGTGCAAGTACGAGTTCTCGTAAAGCGAAACTGCGAATGGCTCATTAAATCAGTCTTGGTTTATTTGGTCTCGTAAGCGAAGTGGATAACTGTGGTAATTCTAGAGCTAATACATGCATTAAGCGCCGACTTCGGGAGGCGCGCTTTTATCAGATCAAAACCGACCGGGTTCGTCCTGTAACGTTTGATGACTCTAGATAACCACGCGGATCGTACGGTCTCTGCACCGACGACGTATCATTCAAGTGTCTGCCCTATCAACTGTCGAAGGTACGCTACGTGCCTACCTTTGTGATAACGGGTAACGGGGAATCAGGGTTCGATTCCGGAGAGGGAGCCTGAGAAACGGCTACCACATCCAAGGAAGGCAGCAGGCGCGCAAATTACCCATTCCTGACACGGGGAGGTAGTGACGAAAAATAACAATACAGGACTCTAACGAGGCCCTGTAATTGGAATGAGTACATCCTAAAACTCTTAACGAGTATCCATTGGAGGGCAAGTCTGGTGCCAGCAGCCGCGGTAATTCCAGCTCCAACAGTGTATGCTAAAGTTGTTGCGGTTGAAAAGCTCGTAGTTGGATTTTGGGCGAGCGCCGCCGGTCCGTCGCAAGGCGTGTCACTGGTTGCGTTCGCCTCACCTTCGGTTCTCCGTCGGTGCTCTTGACTGAGTGTCGGCGGTGGCCGATAAGTTTACTTTGAAAAAATTAGAGTGTTCAAAGCAGGCTGTTCGCCTGCATAGTGTTGCATGGATTAATGGAATAGGACCTCGGTTCTATTTTGTTGGTTTTCGGAGCACGAGGTAATGATTAAGAGGGACAGACGGGGGCGTCCGTACTCTGCCGTTAGAGGTGAAATTCTTGGATCGGCGGAAGACGAACTACTGCGAAAGCATTCGCCAAGAATGTTTTCTTTAATCA
>NC_135262.1:15960000-15965000 GCF_964204865.1 Styela clava | reverse complement strand
AAGAAAGAGCGGTGCGGGGCCGGTCGGAGCGCACCCTTTTCTCGGTGGCTGGCGGGCGAGAGAGTGCTGCGTCGCCGGCATCGGCGTCGAAAGAAGCCGAGCCGAAAAAAGTTAAAGTACAAACGTGCAAGCATACTAACCTAACCCTAGGTAAGGCATGTCAGAGCGAAAGACAGTAATTTCGAATGAGCCAAGAAAGAGCGGTGCGGGGCCGGTCGGAGCGCACCCTTTTCTCGGTGGCTGGCGGGCGAGAGAGTGCTGCGTCGCCGGCATCGGCGTCGAAAGAAGCCGAGCCGAAAAAAGTTAAAGTACAAACGTGCAAGCATACTAACCTAACCCTAGGTAAGGCATGTCAGAGCGAAAGACAGTAATTTCGAATGAGCCAAGAAAGAGCGGTGCGGGGCCGGTCGGAGCGCACCCTTTTCTCGGTGGCTGGCGGGCGAGAGAGTGCTGCGTCGCCGGCATCGGCGTCGAAAGAAGCCGAGCCGAAAAAAGTTAAAGTACAAACGTGCAAGCATACTAACCTAACCCTAGGTAAGGCATGTCAGAGCGAAAGACAGTAATTTCGAATGAGCCAAGAAAGAGCGGTGCGGGGCCGGTCGGAGCGCACCCTTTTCTCGGTGGCTGGCGGGCGAGAGAGTGCTGCGTCGCCGGCATCGGCGTCGAAAGAAGCAGAGCCGAAAAAAGTTAAAGTACAAACGTGCAAGCATACTAACCTAACCCTAGGTAAGGCATGTCAGAGCGAAAGACAGTAATTTCGAATGAGCCAAGAAAGAGCGGTGCGGGGCCGGTCGGAGCGCACCCTTTTCTCGGTGGCTGGCGGGCGAGAGAGTGCTGCGTCGCCGGCATCGGCGTCGAAAGAAGCCGAGCCGAAAAAAGTTAAAGTACAAACGTGCAAGCATACTAACCTAACCCTAGGTAAGGCATGTCAGAGCGAAAGACAGTAATTTCGAATGAGCCAAGAAAGAGCGGTGCGGGGCCGGTCGGAGCGCACCCTTTTCTCGGTGGCTGGCGGGCGAGAGAGTGCTGCGTCGCCGGCATCGGCGTCGAAAGAAGCCGTGCCGAAAAAAGTTAAAGTACAAACGTGCAAGCATACTAACCTAACCCTAGGTAAGGCATGTCAGAGCGAAAGACAGTAATTTCGAATGAGCCAAGAAAGAGCGGTGCGGGGCCGGTCGGAGCGCACCCTTTTCTTGGTGGCTGGCGGGCGAGAGAGTGCTGCGTCGCCGGCATCGGCGTCGAAAGAAGCCGAGCCGAAAAAAGTTAAAGTACAAACGTGCAAGCATACTAACCTAACCCTAGGTAAGGCATGTCAGAGCGAAAGACAGTAATTTCGAATGAGCCAAGAAAGAGCGGTGCGGGGCCGGTCGGAGCGCACCCTTTTCTCGGTGGCTGGCGGGCGAGAGAGTGCTGCGTCGCCGGCATCGGCGTCGAAAGAAGCCGAGCCGAAAAAAGTTAAAGTACAAACGTGCAAGCATACTAACCTAACCCTAGGTAAGGCATGTCAGAGCGAAAGACAGTAATTTCGAATGAGCCAAGAAAGAGCGGTGCGGGGCCGGTCGGAGCGCACCCTTTTCTCGGTGGCTGGCGGGCGAGAGAGTGCTGCGTCGCCGGCATCGGCGTCGAAAGAAGCCGAGCCGAAAAAAGTTAAAGTACAAACGTGCAAGCATACTAACCTAACCCTAGGTAAGGCATGTCAGAGCGAAAGACAGTAATTTCGAATGAGCCAAGAAAGAGCGGTGCGGGGCCGGTCGGAGCGCACCCTTTTCTCGGTGGCTGGCGGGCGAGAGAGTGATGCGTCGCCGGCATCGGCGTCGAAAGAAGCCGAGCCGAAAAAAGTTAAAGTACAAACGTGCAAGCATACTAACCTAACCCTAGGTAAGGCATGTCAGAGCGAAAGACAGTAATTTCGAATGAGCCAAGAAAGAGCGGTGCGGGGCCGGTCGGAGCGCACCCTTTTCTCGGTGGCTGGCGGGCGAGAGAGTGCTGCGTCGCCGGCATCGGCGTCGAAAGAAGCCGAGCCGAAAAAAGTTAAAGTACAAACGTGCAAGCATACTAACCTAACCCTAGGTAAGGCATGTCAGAGCGAAAGACAGTAATTTCGAATGAGCCAAGAAAGAGCGGTGCGGGGCCGGTCGGAGCGCACCCTTTTCTCGGTGGCTGGCGGGCGAGAGAGTGCTGCGTCGCCGGCATCGGCGTCGAAAGAAGCCGAGCCGAAAAAAGTTAAAGTACAAACGTGCAAGCATACTAACCTAACCCTAGGTAAGGCATGTCAGAGCGAAAGACAGTAATTTCGAATGAGCCAAGAAAGAGCGGTGCGGGGCCGGTCGGAGCGCACCCTTTTCTCGGTGGCTGGCGGGCGAGAGAGTGATGCGTCGCCGGCATCGGCGTCGAAAGAAGCCGAGCCGAAAAAAGTTAAAGTACAAACGTGCAAGCATACTAACCTAACCCTAGGTAAGGCATGTCAGAGCGAAAGACAGTAATTTCGAATGAGCCAAGAAAGAGCGGTGCGGGGCCGGTCGGAGCGCACCCTTTTCTCGGTGGCTGGCGGGCGAGAGAGTGCTGCGTCGCCGGCATCGGCGTCGAAAGAAGCCGAGCCGAAAAAAGTTAAAGTACAAACGTGCAAGCATACTAACCTAACCCTAGGTAAGGCATGTCAGAGCGAAAGACAGTAATTTCGAATGAGCCAAGAAAGAGCGGTGCGGGGCCGGTCGGAGCGCACCCTTTTCTCGGTGGCTGGCGGGCGAGAGAGTGCTGCGTCGCCGGCATCGGCGTCGAAAGAAGCCGAGCCGAAAAAAGTTAAAGTACAAACGTGCAAGCATACTAACCTAACCCTAGGTAAGGCATGTCAGAGCGAAAGACAGTAATTTCGAATGAGCCAAGAAAGAGCGGTGCGGGGCCGGTCGGAGCGCACCCTTTTCTCGGTGGCTGGCGGGCGAGAGAGTGATGCGTCGCCGGCATCGGCGTCGAAAGAAGCCGAGCCGAAAAAAGTTAAAGTACAAACGTGCAAGCATACTAACCTAACCCTAGGTAAGGCATGTCAGAGCGAAAGACAGTAATTTCGAATGAGCCAAGAAAGAGCGGTGCGGGGCCGGTCGGAGCGCACCCTTTTCTCGGTGGCTGGCGGGCGAGAGAGTGCTGCGTCGCCGGCATCGGCGTCGAAAGAAGCCGAGCCGAAAAAAGTTAAAGTACAAACGTGCAAGCATACTAACCTAACCCTAGGTAAGGCATGTCAGAGCGAAAGACAGTAATTTCGAATGAGCCAAGAAAGAGCGGTGCGGGGCCGGTCGGAGCGCACCCTTTTCTCGGTGGCTGGCGGGCGAGAGAGTGCTGCGTCGCCGGCATCGGCGTCGAAAGAAGCCGAGCCGAAAAAAGTTAAAGTACAAACGTGCAAGCATACTAACCTAACCCTAGGTAAGGCATGTCAGAGCGAAAGACAGTAATTTCGAATGAGCCAAGAAAGAGCGGTGCGGGGCCGGTCGGAGCGCACCCTTTTCTCGGTGGCTGGCGGGCGAGAGAGTGCTGCGTCGCCGGCATCGGCGTCGAAAGAAGCCGAGCCGAAAAAAGTTAAAGTACAAACGTGCAAGCATACTAACCTAACCCTAGGTAAGGCATGTCAGAGCGAAAGACAGTAATTTCGAATGAGCCAAGAAAGAGCGGTGCGGGGCCGGTCGGAGCGCACCCTTTTCTCGGTGGCTGGCGGGCGAGAGAGTGCTGCGTCGCCGGCATCGGCGTCGAAAGAAGCCGAGCCGAAAAAAGTTAAAGTACAAACGTGCAAGCATACTAACCTAACCCTAGGTAAGGCATGTCAGAGCGAAAGACAGTAATTTCGAATGAGCCAAGAAAGAGCGGTGCGGGGCCGGTCGGAGCGCACCCTTTTCTCGGTGGCTGGCGGGCGAGAGAGTGCTGCGTCGCCGGCATCGGCGTCGAAAGAAGCCGAGCCGAAAAAAGTTAAAGTACAAACGTGCAAGCATACTAACCTAACCCTAGGTAAGGCATGTCAGAGCGAAAGACAGTAATTTCGAATGAGCCAAGAAAGAGCGGTGCGGGGCCGGTCGGAGCGCACCCTTTTCTCGGTGGCTGGCGGGCGAGAGAGTGCTGCGTCGCCGGCATCGGCGTCGAAAGAAGCCGAGCCAAAAAAAGTTAAAGTACAAACGCGATGCTAATGAGCGAGCCGTTGTCTCGACTAATATGTAGGGGGCGTTCGATCGAGCGTCTGGCTTGAGCGCTTGTCGGCCTAGCAGAACGGTCGCATTGTTATGCCCGGGTTTTAGGCACCGCTGCAGGCGGCCGGCAGAGCTCTTGTTTGTGCGAAACTGAATGGATCGAGCCCGAGAGAGGGCGAGCAAAGAAAAAACGCAAATCGCTCCGCCTGGCACTGCCGGCGAGAGCGTGGACGTCGCGGCCAGCGACTGTCGAAGCTGAGTACGGCCGCAGGCGATCGCCTCGGTCTTAAACGAATGCGACGAGCACGCGCCGGGCGGCCCAGCAAGGGCCGAGCGCAGCTGTCGCAGCTATCTGGTTGATCCTGCCAGTAGTGATATGCTTGTCTCAAAGATTAAGCCATGCAGGTGCAAGTACGAGTTCTCGTAAAGCGAAACTGCGAATGGCTCATTAAATCAGTCTTGGTTTATTTGGTCTCGTAAGCGAAGTGGATAACTGTGGTAATTCTAGAGCTAATACATGCATTAAGCGCCGACTTCGGGAGGCGCGCTTTTATCAGATCAAAACCGACCGGGTTCGTCCTGTGACGTTTGATGACTCTGGATAACCACGCGGATCGTACGGTCTCTGCACCGACGACGTATCATTCAAGTGTCTGCCCTATCAACTGTCGAAGGTACGCTACGTGCCTACCTTTGTGATAACGGGTAACGGGGAATCAGGGTTCGATTCCGGAGAGGGAGCCTGAGAAACGGCTACCACATCCAAGGAAGGCAGCAGGCGCGCAAATTACCCATTCCCGACACGGGGAGGTAGTGACGAAAAATAACAATACA
>NC_135262.1:15947500-15952500 GCF_964204865.1 Styela clava | reverse complement strand
CGAAAGAAGCCGAGCCGAAAAAAGTTAAAGTACAAACGTGCAAGCATACTAACCTAACCCTAGGTAAGGCATGTCAGAGCGAAAGACAGTAATTTCGAATGAGCCAAGAAAGAGCGGTGCGGGGCCGGTCGGAGCGCACCCTTTTCTCGGTGGCTGGCGGGCGAGAGAGTGATGCGTCGCCGGCATCGGCGTCGAAAGAAGCCGAGCCGAAAAAAGTTAAAGTACAAACGTGCAAGCATACTAACCTAACCCTAGGTAAGGCATGTCAGAGCGAAAGACAGTAATTTCGAATGAGCCAAGAAAGAGCGGTGCGGGGCCGGTCGGAGCGCACCCTTTTCTCGGTGGCTGGCGGGCGAGAGAGTGCTGCGTCGCCGGCATCGGCGTCGAAAGAAGCCGAGCCGAAAAAAGTTAAAGTACAAACGTGCAAGCATACTAACCTAACCCTAGGTAAGGCATGTCAGAGCGAAAGACAGTAATTTCGAATGAGCCAAGAAAGAGCGGTGCGGGGCCGGTCGGAGCGCACCCTTTTCTCGGTGGCTGGCGGGCGAGAGAGTGCTGCGTCGCCGGCATCGGCGTCGAAAGAAGCCGAGCCGAAAAAAGTTAAAGTACAAACGTGCAAGCATACTAACCTAACCCTAGGTAAGGCATGTCAGAGCGAAAGACAGTATTTCGAATGAGCCAAGAAAGAGCGGTGCGGGGCCGGTCGGAGCGCACCCTTTTCTCGGTGGCTGGCGGGCGAGAGAGTGATGCGTCGCCGGCATCGGCGTCGAAAGAAGCCGAGCCGAAAAAAGTTAAAGTACAAACGTGCAAGCATACTAACCTAACCCTAGGTAAGGCATGTCAGAGCGAAAGACAGTAATTTCGAATGAGCCAAGAAAGAGCGGTGCGGGGCCGGTCGGAGCGCACCCTTTTCTCGGTGGCTGGCGGGCGAGAGAGTGCTGCGTCGCCGGCATCGGCGTCGAAAGAAGCCGAGCCGAAAAAAGTTAAAGTACAAACGTGCAAGCATACTAACCTAACCCTAGGTAAGGCATGTCAGAGCGAAAGACAGTAATTTCGAATGAGCCAAGAAAGAGCGGTGCGGGGCCGGTCGGAGCGCACCCTTTTCTCGGTGGCTGGCGGGCGAGAGAGTGCTGCGTCGCCGGCATCGGCGTCGAAAGAAGCCGAGCCGAAAAAAGTTAAAGTACAAACGTGCAAGCATACTAACCTAACCCTAGGTAAGGCATGTCAGAGCGAAAGACAGTAATTTCGAATGAGCCAAGAAAGAGCGGTGCGGGGCCGGTCGGAGCGCACCCTTTTCTCGGTGGCTGGCGGGCGAGAGAGTGATGCGTCGCCGGCATCGGCGTCGAAAGAAGCCGAGCCGAAAAAAGTTAAAGTACAAACGTGCAAGCATACTAACCTAACCCTAGGTAAGGCATGTCAGAGCGAAAGACAGTAATTTCGAATGAGCCAAGAAAGAGCGGTGCGGGGCCGGTCGGAGCGCACCCTTTTCTCGGTGGCTGGCGGGCGAGAGAGTGCTGCGTCGCCGGCATCGGCGTCGAAAGAAGCCGAGCCGAAAAAAGTTAAAGTACAAACGTGCAAGCATACTAACCTAACCCTAGGTAAGGCATGTCAGAGCGAAAGACAGTAATTTCGAATGAGCCAAGAAAGAGCGGTGCGGGGCCGGTCGGAGCGCACCCTTTTCTCGGTGGCTGGCGGGCGAGAGAGTGCTGCGTCGCCGGCATCGGCGTCGAAAGAAGCCGAGCCGAAAAAAGTTAAAGTACAAACGTGCAAGCATACTAACCTAACCCTAGGTAAGGCATGTCAGAGCGAAAGACAGTAATTTCGAATGAGCCAAGAAAGAGCGGTGCGGGGCCGGTCGGAGCGCACCCTTTTCTCGGTGGCTGGCGGGCGAGAGAGTGATGCGTCGCCGGCATCGGCGTCGAAAGAAGCCGAGCCAAAAAAAGTTAAAGTACAAACGCGATGCTAATGAGCGAGCCGTTGTCTCGACTAATATGTAGGGGGCGTTCGATCGAGCGTCTGGCTTGAGCGCTTGTCGGCCTAGCAGAACGGTCGCATTGTTATGCCCGGGTTTTAGGCACCGCTGCAGGCGGCCGGCAGAGCTCTTGTTTGTGCGAAACTGTATGGATCGAGCCCGAGAGAGGGCGAGCAAAGAAAAAACGCAAATCGCTCCGCCTGGCACTGCCGGCGAGAGCGTGGACGTCGCGGCCAGCGACTGTCGAAGCTGAGTACGGCCGCAGGCGATCGCCTCGGTCTTAAACGAATGCGACGAGCACGCGCCGGGCGGCCCAGCAAGGGCCGAGCGCAGCTGTCGCAGCTATCTGGTTGATCCTGCCAGTAGTGATATGCTTGTCTCAAAGATTAAGCCATGCAGGTGCAAGTACGAGTTCTCGTAAAGCGAAACTGCGAATGGCTCATTAAATCAGTCTTGGTTTATTTGGTCTCGTAAGCGAAGTGGATAACTGTGGTAATTCTAGAGCTAATACATGCATTAAGCGCCGACTTCGGGAGGCGCGCTTTTATCAGATCAAAACCGACCGGGTTCGTCCTGTGACGTTTGATGACTCTGGATAACCACGCGGATCGTACGGTCTCTGCACCGACGACGTATCATTCAAGTGTCTGCCCTATCAACTGTCGAAGGTACGCTACGTGCCTACCTTTGTGATAACGGGTAACGGGGAATCAGGGTTCGATTCCGGAGAGGGAGCCTGAGAAACGGCTACCACATCCAAGGAAGGCAGCAGGCGCGCAAATTACCCATTCCCGACACGGGGAGGTAGTGACGAAAAATAACAATACAGGACTCTAACGAGGCCCTGTAATTGGAATGAGTACATCCTAAAACTCTTAACGAGTATCCATTGGAGGGCAAGTCTGGTGCCAGCAGCCGCGGTAATTCCAGCTCCAACAGTGTATGCTAAAGTTGTTGCGGTTGAAAAGCTCGTAGTTGGATTTTGGGCGAGCGCCGCCGGTCCGTCGCAAGGCGTGTCACTGGTTGCGTTCGCCTCACCTTCGGTTCTCCGTCGGTGCTCTTGACTGAGTGTCGGCGGTGGCCGATAAGTTTACTTTGAAAAAATTAGAGTGTTCAAAGCAGGCTGTTCGCCTGCATAGTGTTGCATGGAATAATGGAATAGGACCTCGGTTCTATTTTGTTGGTTTTCGGAGCACGAGGTAATGATTAAGAGGGACAGACGGGGGCGTCCGTACTCTGCCGTTAGAGGTGAAATTCTTGGATCGGCGGAAGACGAACTACTGCGAAAGCATTCGCCAAGAATGTTTTCTTTAATCAAGAGCGAAAGTCAGAGGTTCGAAGACGATCAGATACCGTCCTAGTTCTGACTATAAACGATGCCAACTAGCGATCGGGAGGCGTTACCATGACGACCTTTCCGGCAGCTTCCGGGAAACCAAAGTCTTTGGGTTCCGGGGGAAGTATGGTTGCAAAGCTGAAACTTAAAGGAATTGACGGAAGGGCACCACCAGGAGTGGAGCCTGCGGCTTAATTTGACTCAACACGGGGAAACTCACCCGGCCCGGACACAGGTAGGATTGACAGATTGAGAGCTCTTTCTTGATTCTGTGGGTGGTGGTGCATGGCCGTTCTTAGTTGGTGGAGCGATTTGTCTGGTTAATTCCGATAACGAACGAGACTCTGGCATGCTAAATAGTTACGCGACCTTCTCGGTCGGCGTCTAACTTCTTAGAGGGACTAGTGGCGTTTAGCCACACGAGATTGAGCAATAACAGGTCTGTGATGCCCTTAGATGTCCGGGGCCGCACGCGCGCTACACTGAGTGAAGCAGCGAGTGTCTAACCTAGGCCGAAAGGTCCGGGTAACCCGTTGAACCTCATTCGTGATTGGGATAGGGACTTGCAATTGTTTCCCTTGAACGAGGAATTCCCAGTAAGCGCAAGTCATCAACTTGCGTTGATTACGTCCCTGCCCTTTGTACACACCGCCCGTCGCTACTACCGATTGAATGGTTTAGTGAGATCCTTGGATCGGCCCCGTCGCGGCTGGCAACGGCCGCGTCGGCGTGTCGAGAAGACGATCAAACTTGATCATTTAGAGGAAGTAAAAGTCGTAACAAGGTTTCCGTAGGTGAACCTGCGGAAGGATCATTACCGAAGGTGGTGGTAGGCCCCGGCCGACCGCGCACTGAATTGTCTTTGGGTGCCGCCGAGAGGGCGGCCGTCAATCGGGGTTCCGCCCCGTGCGACACGCGTAACACGTTGGCATAGCAAGGCAGCCGAGTGCGATGGTGGCTTCTGGGCACCGCGCTCGATGTGCCGCCGGCCCAGCCCGGCGGTCGCTCGGCGCCGTTTGTTGGTGTTTTTGTGCAGTTGTTGTCGGTGGTGGTTTTGTGGTCGATCCCACAGTGTGACGTCCGCGCGCTTCGGCGCCGGGCGAAACGTCGAGGACGACTCTTAACGGTGGATCACTCGGCTCGCGAGTCGATGAAGGACGCAGCCAAGTGCGAGAAGTAATGTGAATTGCAGAACACATTGAACGTCGACCTTCTGAACGCGAATTGCGGTCTCGGGTCAATCCCGGGACCGCGTCTGCCTCAGGGTCGCGTTCGTCCTCACCCGAGGGCCGTCGCCTGGCCTCTGCAAAGACGGCCGGGCGTCGCCCCAAGTTGAAGCGGTCGCCGAGCTTTCTCGGCGCGACCGCGTGTCCCGTACACCGCCGGCCCCTCGACGTGTTCAACTACGTTCGAGGGGCGGGTCCAGGTCGGTCGGTCCGGTCACGAGATCAAGACCGACCGTGGGCCAAGGCGGCGACGGTACGCGCTCGGTCGGCGCCGGCGGCGACGACTTGCGATGCCAGCGGGCCGTGTAAGAAGCGGCCCGCTTGACACATACGACCTGAGTTCAGGCGAGAGCACCCGCTGAATTTAAGCATATTATTAAGCGGAGGAAAAGAAACCAACAGGGATTCCCTGAGTAACGGCGAGTGAACCGGGAAGAGTCCAGCGTCGAATCTGCGCGCTTTTCGA
>NC_135262.1:15937500-15942500 GCF_964204865.1 Styela clava | reverse complement strand
GACAGTAATTTCGAATGAGCCAAGAAAGAGCGGTGCGGGGCCGGTCGGAGCGCACCCTTTTCTCGGTGGCTGGCGGGCGAGAGAGTGCTGCGTCGCCGGCATCGGCGTCGAAAGAAGCCGAGCCGAAAAAAGTTAAAGTACAAACGTGCAAGCATACTAACCTAACCCTAGGTAAGGCATGTCAGAGCGAAAGACAGTAATTTCGAATGAGCCAAGAAAGAGCGGTGCGGGGCCGGTCGGAGCGCACCCTTTTCTCGGTGGCTGGCGGGCGAGAGAGTGATGCGTCGCCGGCATCGGCGTCGAAAGAAGCCGAGCCGAAAAAAGTTAAAGTACAAACGTGCAAGCATACTAACCTAACCCTAGGTAAGGCATGTCAGAGCGAAAGACAGTAATTTCGAATGAGCCAAGAAAGAGCGGTGCGGGGCCGGTCGGAGCGCACCCTTTTCTCGGTGGCTGGCGGGCGAGAGAGTGCTGCGTCGCCGGCATCGGCGTCAAAAGAAGCCGAGCCGAAAAAAGTTAAAGTACAAACGTGCAAGCATACTAACCTAACCCTAGGTAAGGCATGTCAGAGCGAAAGACAGTAATTTCGAATGAGCCAAGAAAGAGCGGTGCGGGGCCGGTCGGAGCGCACCCTTTTCTCGGTGGCTGGCGGGCGAGAGAGTGCTGCGTCGCCGGCATCGGCGTCGAAAGAAGCCGAGCCGAAAAAAGTTAAAGTACAAACGTGCAAGCATACTAACCTAACCCTAGGTAAGGCATGTCAGAGCGAAAGACAGTAATTTCGAATGAGCCAAGAAAGAGCGGTGCGGGGCCGGTCGGAGCGCACCCTTTTCTCGGTGGCTGGCGGGCGAGAGAGTGCTGCGTCGCCGGCATCGGCGTCGAAAGAAGCCGAGCCGAAAAAAGTTAAAGTACAAACGTGCAAGCATACTAACCTAACCCTAGGTAAGGCATGTCAGAGCGAAAGACAGTAATTTCGAATGAGCCAAGAAAGAGCGGTGCGGGGCCGGTCGGAGCGCACCCTTTTCTCGGTGGCTGGCGGGCGAGAGAGTGCTGCGTCGCCGGCATCGGCGTCGAAAGAAGCCGAGCCGAAAAAAGTTAAAGTACAAACGTGCAAGCATACTAACCTAACCCTAGGTAAGGCATGTCAGAGCGAAAGACAGTAATTTCGAATGAGCCAAGAAAGAGCGGTGCGGGGCCGGTCGGAGCGCACCCTTTTCTCGGTGGCTGGCGGGCGAGAGAGTGCTGCGTCGCCGGCATCGGCGTCGAAAGAAGCCGAGCCGAAAAAAGTTAAAGTACAAACGTGCAAGCATACTAACCTAACCCTAGGTAAGGCATGTCAGAGCGAAAGACAGTAATTTCGAATGAGCCAAGAAAGAGCGGTGCGGGGCCGGTCGGAGCGCACCCTTTTCTCGGTGGCTGGCGGGCGAGAGAGTGCTGCGTCGCCGGCATCGGCGTCGAAAGAAGCCGAGCCAAAAAAAGTTAAAGTACAAACGTGCAAGCATACTAACCTAACCCTAGGTAAGGCATGTCAGAGCGAAAGACAGTAATTTCGAATGAGCCAAGAAAGAGCGGTGCGGGGCCGGTCGGAGCGCACCCTTTTCTCGGTGGCTGGCGGGCGAGAGAGTGATGCGTCGCCGGCATCGGCGTCGAAAGAAGCCGAGCCGAAAAAAGTTAAAGTACAAACGTGCAAGCATACTAACCTAACCCTAGGTAAGGCATGTCAGAGCGAAAGACAGTAATTTCGAATGAGCCAAGAAAGAGCGGTGCGGGGCCGGTCGGAGCGCACCCTTTTCTCGGTGGCTGGCGGGCGAGAGAGTGCTGCGTCGCCGGCATCGGCGTCGAAAGAAGCCGAGCCGAAAAAAGTTAAAGTACAAACGTGCAAGCATACTAACCTAACCCTAGGTAAGGCATGTCAGAGCGAAAGACAGTAATTTCGAATGAGCCAAGAAAGAGCGGTGCGGGGCCGGTCGGAGCGCACCCTTTTCTCGGTGGCTGGCGGGCGAGAGAGTGCTGCGTCGCCGGCATCGGCGTCGAAAGAAGCCGAGCCGAAAAAAGTTAAAGTACAAACGTGCAAGCATACTAACCTAACCCTAGGTAAGGCATGTCAGAGCGAAAGACAGTAATTTCGAATGAGCCAAGAAAGAGCGGTGCGGGGCCGGTCGGAGCGCACCCTTTTCTCGGTGGCTGGCGGGCGAGAGAGTGCTGCGTCGCCGGCATCGGCGTCGAAAGAAGCCGAGCCGAAAAAAGTTAAAGTACAAACGTGCAAGCATACTAACCTAACCCTAGGTAAGGCATGTCAGAGCGAAAGACAGTAATTTCGAATGAGCCAAGAAAGAGCGGTGCGGGGCCGGTCGGAGCGCACCCTTTTCTCGGTGGCTGGCGGGCGAGAGAGTGCTGCGTCGCCGGCATCGGCGTCGAAAGAAGCCGAGCCGAAAAAAGTTAAAGTACAAACGTGCAAGCATACTAACCTAACCCTAGGTAAGGCATGTCAGAGCGAAAGACAGTAATTTCGAATGAGCCAAGAAAGAGCGGTGCGGGGCCGGTCGGAGCGCACCCTTTTCTCGGTGGCTGGCGGGCGAGAGAGTGCTGCGTCGCCGGCATCGGCGTCGAAAGAAGCCGAGCCGAAAAAAGTTAAAGTACAAACGTGCAAGCATACTAACCTAACCCTAGGTAAGGCATGTCAGAGCGAAAGACAGTAATTTCGAATGAGCCAAGAAAGAGCGGTGCGGGGCCGGTCGGAGCGCACCCCTTTCTCGGTGGCTGGCGGGCGAGAGAGTGCTGCGTCGCCGGCATCGGCGTCGAAAGAAGCCGAGCCGAAAAAAGTTAAAGTACAAACGTGCAAGCATACTAACCTAACCCTAGGTAAGGCATGTCAGAGCGAAAGACAGTAATTTCGAATGAGCCAAGAAAGAGCGGTGCGGGGCCGGTCGGAGCGCACCCTTTTCTCGGTGGCTGGCGGGCGAGAGAGTGCTGCGTCGCCGGCATCGGCGTCGAAAGAAGCCGAGCCGAAAAAAGTTAAAGTACAAACGTGCAAGCATACTAACCTAACCCTAGGTAAGGCATGTCAGAGCGAAAGACAGTAATTTCGAATGAGCCAAGAAAGAGCGGTGCGGGGCCGGTCGGAGCGCACCCTTTTCTCGGTGGCTGGCGGGCGAGAGAGTGCTGCGTCGCCGGCATCGGCGTCGAAAGAAGCCGAGCCGAAAAAAGTTAAAGTACAAACGTGCAAGCATACTAACCTAACCCTAGGTAAGGCATGTCAGAGCGAAAGACAGTAATTTCGAATGAGCCAAGAAAGAGCGGTGCGGGGCCGGTCGGAGCGCACCCTTTTCTCGGTGGCTGGCGGGCGAGAGAGTGCTGCGTCGCCGGCATCGGCGTCGAAAGAAGCCGAGCCGAAAAAAGTTAAAGTACAAACGTGCAAGCATACTAACCTAACCCTAGGTAAGGCATGTCAGAGCGAAAGACAGTAATTTCGAATGAGCCAAGAAAGAGCGGTGCGGGGCCGGTCGGAGCGCACCCTTTTCTCGGTGGCTGGCGGGCGAGAGAGTGCTGCGTCGCCGGCATCGGCGTCGAAAGAAGCCGAGCCGAAAAAAGTTAAAGTACAAACGTGCAAGCATACTAACCTAACCCTAGGTAAGGCATGTCAGAGCGAAAGACAGTAATTTCGAATGAGCCAAGAAAGAGCGGTGCGGGGCCGGTCGGAGCGCACCCTTTTCTCGGTGGCTGGCGGGCGAGAGAGTGCTGCGTCGCCGGCATCGGCGTCGAAAGAAGCCGAGCCAAAAAAAGTTAAAGTACAAACGCGATGCTAATGAGCGAGCCGTTGTCTCGACTAATATGTAGGGGGCGTTCGATCGAGCGTCTGGCTTGAGCGCTTGTCGGCCTAGCAGAACGGTCGCATTGTTATGCCCGGGTTTTAGGCACCGCTGCAGGCGGCCGGCAGAGCTCTTGTTTGTGCGAAACTGAATGGATCGAGCCCGAGAGAGGGCGAGCAAAGAAAAAACGCAAATCGCTCCGCCTGGCACTGCCGGCGAGAGCGTGGACGTCGCGGCCAGCGACTGTCGAAGCTGAGTACGGCCGCAGGCGATCGCCTCGGTCTTAAACGAATGCGACGAGCACGCGCCGGGCGGCCCAGCAAGGGCCGAGCGCAGCTGTCGCAGCTATCTGGTTGATCCTGCCAGTAGTGATATGCTTGTCTCAAAGATTAAGCCATGCAGGTGCAAGTACGAGTTCTCGTAAAGCGAAACTGCGAATGGCTCATTAAATCAGTCTTGGTTTATTTGGTCTCGTAAGCGAAGTGGATAACTGTGGTAATTCTAGAGCTAATACATGCATTAAGCGCCGACTTCGGGAGGCGCGCTTTTATCAGATCAAAACCGACCGGGTTCGTCCTGTGACGTTTGATGACTCTGGATAACCACGCGGATCGTACGGTCTCTGCACCGACGACGTATCATTCAAGTGTCTGCCCTATCAACTGTCGAAGGTACGCTACGTGCCTACCTTTGTGATAACGGGTAACGGGGAATCAGGGTTCGATTCCGGAGAGGGAGCCTGAGAAACGGCTACCACATCCAAGGAAGGCAGCAGGCGCGCAAATTACCCATTCCCGACACGGGGAGGTAGTGACGAAAAATAACAATACAGGACTCTAACGAGGCCCTGTAATTGGAATGAGTACATCCTAAAACTCTTAACGAGTATCCATTGGAGGGCAAGTCTGGTGCCAGCAGCCGCGGTAATTCCAGCTCCAACAGTGTATGCTAAAGTTGTTGCGGTTGAAAAGCTCGTAGTTGGATTTTGGGCGAGCGCCGCCGGTCCGTCGCAAGGCGTGTCACTGGTTGCGTTCGCCTCACCTTCGGTTCTCCGTCGGTGCTCTTGACTGAGTGTCGGCGGTGGCCGATAAGTTTACTTTGAAAAAATTAGAGTGTTCAAAGCAGGCTGTTCGCCTGCATAGTGTTGCATGGAATAATGGAATAGGACCTCGGTTCTATTTTGTTGGTTTTCGG
>NC_135262.1:15922500-15930000 GCF_964204865.1 Styela clava | reverse complement strand
AGTGCTGCGTCGCCGGCATCGGCGTCGAAAGAAGCCGAGCCGAAAAAAGTTAAAGTACAAACGTGCAAGCATACTAACCTAACCCTAGGTAAGGCATGTCAGAGCGAAAGACAGTAATTTCGAATGAGCCAAGAAAGAGCGGTGCGGGGCCGGTCGGAGCGCACCCTTTTCTCGGTGGCTGGCGGGCGAGAGAGTGCTGCGTCGCCGGCATCGGCGTCGAAAGAAGCCGAGCCGAAAAAAGTTAAAGTACAAACGTGCAAGCATACTAACCTAACCCTAGGTAAGGCATGTCAGAGCGAAAGACAGTAATTTCGAATGAGCCAAGAAAGAGCGGTGCGGGGCCGGTCGGAGCGCACCCTTTTCTCGGTGGCTGGCGGGCGAGAGAGTGCTGCGTCGCCGGCATCGGCGTCGAAAGAAGCCGAGCCAAAAAAAGTTAAAGTACAAACGTGCAAGCATACTAACCTAACCCTAGATAAGGCATGTCAGAGCGAAAGACAGTAATTTCGAATGAGCCAAGAAAGAGCGGTGCGGGGCCGGTCGGAGCGCACCCTTTTCTCGGTGGCTGGCGGGCGAGAGAGTGATGCGTCGCCGGCATCGGCGTCGAAAGAAGCCGAGCCGAAAAAAGTTAAAGTACAAACGTGCAAGCATACTAACCTAACCCTAGGTAAGGCATGTCAGAGCGAAAGACAGTAATTTCGAATGAGCCAAGAAAGAGCGGTGCGGGGCCGGTCGGAGCGCACCCTTTTCTCGGTGGCTGGCGGGCGAGAGAGTGCTGCGTCGCCGGCATCGGCGTCGAAAGAAGCCGAGCCGAAAAAAGTTAAAGTACAAACGTGCAAGCATACTAACCTAACCCTAGGTAAGGCATGTCAGAGCGAAAGACAGTAATTTCGAATGAGCCAAGAAAGAGCGGTGCGGGGCCGGTCGGAGCGCACCCTTTTCTCGGTGGCTGGCGGGCGAGAGAGTGCTGCGTCGCCGGCATCGGCGTCGAAAGAAGCCGAGCCGAAAAAAGTTAAAGTACAAACGTGCAAGCATACTAACCTAACCCTAGGTAAGGCATGTCAGAGCGAAAGACAGTAATTTCGAATGAGCCAAGAAAGAGCGGTGCGGGGCCGGTCGGAGCGCACCCTTTTCTCGGTGGCTGGCGGGCGAGAGAGTGCTGCGTCGCCGGCATCGGCGTCGAAAGAAGCCGAGCCGAAAAAAGTTAAAGTACAAACGTGGAAGCATACTAACCTAACCCTAGGTAAGGCATGTCAGAGCGAAAGACAGTAATTTCGAATGAGCCAAGAAAGAGCGGTGCGGGGCCGGTCGGAGCGCACCCTTTTCTCGGTGGCTGGCGGGCGAGAGAGTGCTGCGTCGCCGGCATCGGCGTCGAAAGAAGCCGAGCCGAAAAAAGTTAAAGTACAAACGTGCAAGCATACTAACCTAACCCTAGGTAAGGCATGTCAGAGCGAAAGACAGTAATTTCGAATGAGCCAAGAAAGAGCGGTGCGGGGCCGGTCGGAGCGCACCCTTTTCTCGGTGGCTGGCGGGCGAGAGAGTGCTGCGTCGCCGGCATCGGCGTCGAAAGAAGCCGAGCCGAAAAAAGTTAAAGTACAAACGTGCAAGCATACTAACCTAACCCTAGGTAAGGCATGTCAGAGCGAAAGACAGTAATTTCGAATGAGCCAAGAAAGAGCGGTGCGGGGCCGGTCGGAGCGCACCCTTTTCTCGGTGGCTGGCGGGCGAGAGAGTGATGCGTCGCCGGCATCGGCGTCGAAAGAAGCCGAGCCGAAAAAAGTTAAAGTACAAACGTGCAAGCATACTAACCTAACCCTAGGTAAGGCATGTCAGAGCGAAAGACAGTAATTTCGAATGAGCCAAGAAAGAGCGGTGCGGGGCCGGTCGGAGCGCACCCTTTTCTCGGTGGCTGGCGGGCGAGAGAGTGCTGCGTCGCCGGCATCGGCGTCGAAAGAAGCCGAGCCGAAAAAAGTTAAAGTACAAACGTGCAAGCATACTAACCTAACCCTAGGTAAGGCATGTCAGAGCGAAAGACAGTAATTTCGAATGAGCCAAGAAAGAGCGGTGCGGGGCCGGTCGGAGCGCACCCTTTTCTCGGTGGCTGGCGGGCGAGAGAGTGCTGCGTCGCCGGCATCGGCGTCGAAAGAAGCCGAGCCGAAAAAAGTTAAAGTACAAACGTGCAAGCATACTAACCTAACCCTAGGTAAGGCATGTCAGAGCGAAAGACAGTAATTTCGAATGAGCCAAGAAAGAGCGGTGCGGGGCCGGTCGGAGCGCACCCTTTTCTCGGTGGCTGGCGGGCGAGAGAGTGATGCGTCGCCGGCATCGGCGTCGAAAGAAGCCGAGCCGAAAAAAGTTAAAGTACAAACGTGCAAGCATACTAACCTAACCCTAGGTAAGGCATGTCAGAGCGAAAGACAGTAATTTCGAATGAGCCAAGAAAGAGCGGTGCGGGGCCGGTCGGAGCGCACCCTTTTCTCGGTGGCTGGCGGGCGAGAGAGTGCTGCGTCGCCGGCATCGGCGTCGAAAGAAGCCGAGCCGAAAAAAGTTAAAGTACAAACGTGCAAGCATACTAACCTAACCCTAGGTAAGGCATGTCAGAGCGAAAGACAGTAATTTCGAATGAGCCAAGAAAGAGCGGTGCGGGGCCGGTCGGAGCGCACCCTTTTCTCGGTGGCTGGCGGGCGAGAGAGTGCTGCGTCGCCGGCATCGGCGTCGAAAGAAGCCGAGCCGAAAAAAGTTAAAGTACAAACGTGCAAGCATACTAACCTAACCCTAGGTAAGGCATGTCAGAGCGAAAGACAGTAATTTCGAATGAGCCAAGAAAGAGCGGTGCGGGGCCGGTCGGAGCGCACCCTTTTCTCGGTGGCTGGCGGGCGAGAGAGTGCTGCGTCGCCGGCATCGGCGTCGAAAGAAGCCGAGCCAAAAAAAGTTAAAGTACAAACGTGCAAGCATACTAACCTAACCCTAGGTAAGGCATGTCAGAGCGAAAGACAGTAATTTCGAATGAGCCAAGAAAGAGCGGTGCGGGGCCGGTCGGAGCGCACCCTTTTCTCGGTGGCTGGCGGGCGAGAGAGTGATGCGTCGCCGGCATCGGCGTCGAAAGAAGCCGAGCCGAAAAAAGTTAAAGTACAAACGTGCAAGCATACTAACCTAACCCTAGGTAAGGCATGTCAGAGCGAAAGACAGTAATTTCGAATGAGCCAAGAAAGAGCGGTGCGGGGCCGGTCGGAGCGCACCCTTTTCTCGGTGGCTGGCGGGCGAGAGAGTGCTGCGTCGCCGGCATCGGCGTCGAAAGAAGCCGAGCCGAAAAAAGTTAAAGTACAAACGTGCAAGCATACTAACCTAACCCTAGGTAAGGCATGTCAGAGCGAAAGACAGTAATTTCGAATGAGCCAAGAAAGAGCGGTGCGGGGCCGGTCGGAGCGCACCCTTTTCTCGGTGGCTGGCGGGCGAGAGAGTGCTGCGTCGCCGGCATCGGCGTCGAAAGAAGCCGAGCCGAAAAAAGTTAAAGTACAAACGTGCAAGCATACTAACCTAACCCTAGGTAAGGCATGTCAGAGCGAAAGACAGTAATTTCGAATGAGCCAAGAAAGAGCGGTGCGGGGCCGGTCGGAGCGCACCCTTTTCTCGGTGGCTGGCGGGCGAGAGAGTGCTGCGTCGCCGGCATCGGCGTCGAAAGAAGCCGAGCCGAAAAAAGTTAAAGTACAAACGTGCAAGCATACTAACCTAACCCTAGGTAAGGCATGTCAGAGCGAAAGACAGTAATTTCGAATGAGCCAAGAAAGAGCGGTGCGGGGCCGGTCGGAGCGCACCCTTTTCTCGGTGGCTGGCGGGCGAGAGAGTGCTGCGTCGCCGGCATCGGCGTCGAAAGAAGCCGAGCCGAAAAAAGTTAAAGTACAAACGTGCAAGCATACTAACCTAACCCTAGGTAAGGCATGTCAGAGCGAAAGACAGTAATTTCGAATGAGCCAAGAAAGAGCGGTGCGGGGCCGGTCGGAGCGCACCCTTTTCTCGGTGGCTGGCGGGCGAGAGAGTGCTGCGTCGCCGGCATCGGCGTCGAAAGAAGCCGAGCCGAAAAAAGTTAAAGTACAAACGTGCAAGCATACTAACCTAACCCTAGGTAAGGCATGTCAGAGCGAAAGACAGTAATTTCGAATGAGCCAAGAAAGAGCGGTGCGGGGCCGGTCGGAGCGCACCCTTTTCTCGGTGGCTGGCGGGCGAGAGAGTGATGCGTCGCCGGCATCGGCGTCGAAAGAAGCCGAGCCGAAAAAAGTTAAAGTACAAACGTGCAAGCATACTAACCTAACCCTAGGTAAGGCATGTCAGAGCGAAAGACAGTAATTTCGAATGAGCCAAGAAAGAGCGGTGCGGGGCCGGTCGGAGCGCACCCTTTTCTCGGTGGCTGGCGGGCGAGAGAGTGCTGCGTCGCCGGCATCGGCGTCGAAAGAAGCCGAGCCGAAAAAAGTTAAAGTACAAACGTGCAAGCATACTAACCTAACCCTAGGTAAGGCATGTCAGAGCGAAAGACAGTAATTTCGAATGAGCCAAGAAAGAGCGGTGCGGGGCCGGTCGGAGCGCACCCTTTTCTCGGTGGCTGGCGGGCGAGAGAGTGCTGCGTCGCCGGCATCGGCGTCGAAAGAAGCCGAGCCGAAAAAAGTTAAAGTACAAACGTGCAAGCATACTAACCTAACCCTAGGTAAGGCATGTCAGAGCGAAAGACAGTAATTTCGAATGAGCCAAGAAAGAGCGGTGCGGGGCCGGTCGGAGCGCACCCTTTTCTCGGTGGCTGGCGGGCGAGAGAGTGCTGCGTCGCCGGCATCGGCGTCGAAAGAAGCCGAGCCGAAAAAAGTTAAAGTACAAACGTGCAAGCATACTAACCTAACCCTAGGTAAGGCATGTCAGAGCGAAAGACAGTAATTTCGAATGAGCCAAGAAAGAGCCGTGCGGGGCCGGTCGGAGCGCACCCTTTTCTCGGTGGCTGGCGGGCGAGAGAGTGCTGCGTCGCCGGCATCGGCGTCGAAAGAAGCCGAGCCGAAAAAAGTTAAAGTACAAACGTGCAAGCATACTAACCTAACCCTAGGTAAGGCATGTCAGAGCGAAAGACAGTAATTTCGAATGAGCCAAGAAAGAGCGGTGCGGGGCCGGTCGGAGCGCACCCTTTTCTCGGTGGCTGGCGGGCGAGAGAGTGCTGCGTCGCCGGCATCGGCGTCGAAAGAAGCCGAGCCGAAAAAAGTTAAAGTACAAACGTGCAAGCATACTAACCTAAGCCTAGGTAAGGCATGTCAGAGCGAAAGACAGTAATTTCGAATGAGCCAAGAAAGAGCGGTGCGGGGCCGGTCGGAGCGCACCCTTTTCTCGGTGGCTGGCGGGCGAGAGAGTGCTGCGTCGCCGGCATCGGCGTCGAAAGAAGCCGAGCCGAAAAAAGTTAAAGTACAAACGTGCAAGCATACTAACCTAACCCTAGGTAAGGCATGTCAGAGCGAAAGACAGTAATTTCGAATGAGCCAAGAAAGAGCGGTGCGGGGCCGGTCGGAGCGCACCCTTTTCTCGGTGGCTGGCGGGCGAGAGAGTGCTGCGTCTCCGGCATCGGCGTCGAAAGAAGCCGAGCCAAAAAAAGTTAAAGTACAAACGCGATGCTAATGAGCGAGCCGTTGTCTCGACTAATATGTAGGGGGCGTTCGATCGAGCGTCTGGCTTGAGCGCTTGTCGGCCTAGCAGAACGGTCGCATTGTTATGCCCGGGTTTTAGGCACCGCTGCAGGCGGCCGGCAGAGCTCTTGTTTGTGCGAAACTGAATGGATCGAGCCCGAGAGAGGGCGAGCAAAGAAAAAACGCAAATCGCTCCGCCTGGCACTGCCGGCGAGAGCGTGGACGTCGCGGCCAGCGACTGTCGAAGCTGAGTACGGCCGCAGGCGATCGCCTCGGTCTTAAACGAATGCGACGAGCACAAGCCGGGCGGCCCAGCAAGGGCCGAGCGCAGCTGTCGCAGCTATCTGGTTGATCCTGCCAGTAGTGATATGCTTGTCTCAAAGATTAAGCCATGCAGGTGCAAGTACGAGTTCTCGTAAAGCGAAACTGCGAATGGCTCATTAAATCAGTCTTGGTTTATTTGGTCTCGTAAGCGAAGTGGATAACTGTGGTAATTCTAGAGCTAATACATGCATTAAGCGCCGACTTCGGGAGGCGCGCTTTTATCAGATCAAAACCGACCGGGTTCGTCCTGTGACGTTTGATGACTCTGGATAACCACGCGGATCGTACGGTCTCTGCACCGACGACGTATCATTCAAGTATCTGCCCTATCAACTGTCGAAGGTACGCTACGTGCCTACCTTTGTGATAACGGGTAACGGGGAATCAGGGTTCGATTCCGGAGAGGGAGCCTGAGAAACGGCTACCACATCCAAGGAAGGCAGCAGGCGCGCAAATTACCCATTCCCGACACGGGGAGGTAGTGACGAAAAATAACAATACAGGACTCTAACGAGGCCCTGTAATTGGAATGAGTACATCCTAAAACTCTTAACGAGTATCCATTGGAGGGCAAGTCTGGTGCCAGCAGCCGCGGTAATTCCAGCTCCAACAGTGTATGCTAAAGTTGTTGCGGTTGAAAAGCTCGTAGTTGGATTTTGGGCGAGCGCCGCCGGTCCGTCGCAAGGCGTGTCACTGGTTGCGTTCGCCTCACCTTCGGTTCTCCGTCGGTGCTCTTGACTGAGTGTCGGCGGTGGCCGATAAGTTTACTTTGAAAAAATTAGAGTGTTCAAAGCAGGCTGTTCGCCTGCATAGTGTTGCATGGAATAATGGAATAGGACCTCGGTTCTATTTTGTTGGTTTTCGGAGCACGAGGTAATGATTAAGAGGGACAGACGGGGGCGTCCGTACTCTGCCGTTAGAGGTGAAATTCTTGGATCGGCGGAAGACGAACTACTGCGAAAGCATTCGCCAAGAATGTTTTCTTTAATCAAGAGCGAAAGTCAGAGGTTCGAAGACGATCAGATACCGTCCTAGTTCTGACTATAAACGATGCCAACTAGCGATCGGGAGGCGTTACCATGACGACCTTTCCGGCAGCTTCCGGGAAACCAAAGTCTTTGGGTTCCGGGGGAAGTATGGTTGCAAAGCTGAAACTTAAAGGAATTGACGGAAGGGCACCACCAGGAGTGGAGCCTGCGGCTTAATTTGACTCAACACGGGGAAACTCACCCGGCCCGGACACAGGTAGGATTGACAGATTGAGAGCTCTTTCTTGATTCTGTGGGTGGTGGTGCATGGCCGTTCTTAGTTGGTGGAGCGATTTGTCTGGTTAATTCCGATAACGAACGAGACTCTGGCATGCTAAATAGTTACGCGACCTTCTCGGTCGGCGTCTAACTTCTTAGAGGGACTAGTGGCGTTTAGCCACACGAGATTGAGCAATAACAGGTCTGTGATGCCCTTAGATGTCCGGGGCCGCACGCGCGCTACACTGAGTGAAGCAGCGAGTGTCTAACCTAGGCCGAAA
>NC_135262.1:15912500-15915000 GCF_964204865.1 Styela clava | reverse complement strand
GCATCGGCGTCGAAAGAAGCCGAGCCGAAAAAAGTTAAAGTACAAACGTGCAAGCATACTAACCTAACCCTAGGTAAGGCATGTTAGAGCGAAAGACAGTAAACTCGAATGAGCCAAGAAAGAGCGGTGCGGGGCCGGTCGGAGCGCACCCTTTTCTCGGTGGCTGGCGGGCGAGAGAGTGCTGCGTCGCCAGCATCGGCGTCGAAAGAAGCCGAGCCGAAAAAAGTTAAAGTACAAACGTGCAAGCATACTAACCTAACCCTAGGTAAGGCATGTCAGAGCGAAAGACAGTAATTTCGAATGAGCCAAGAAAGAGCGGTGCGGGGCCGGTCGGAGCGCACCCTTTTCTCGGTGGCTGGCGGGCGAGAGAGTGCTGCGTCGCCGGCATCGGCGTCGAAAGAAGCCGAGCCGAAAAAAGTTAAAGTACAAACGTGCAAGCATACTAGCCTAACTCTAGGTAAGGCATCTCAGAGCGAAAGACAGTAATTTCGAATGAGCCAAGAAAGAGCGGTGCGGGGCCGGTCGGAGCGCACCCTTTTCTCGGTGGCTGGCGGGCGAGAGAGTGCTGCGTCGCCGGCATCGGCGTCGAAAGAAGCCGAGCCGAAAAAAGTTAAAGTACAAACGTGCAAGCATACTAACCTAACCCTAGGTAAGGCATGTCAGAGCGAAAGACAGTAATTTCGAATGAGCCAAGAAAGAGCGGTGCGGGGCCGGTCGGAGCGCACCCTTTTCTCGGTGGCTGGCGGGCGAGAGAGTGCTGCGTCGCCGGCATCGGCGTCGAAAGAAGCGGAGCCGAAAAAAGTTAAAGTACAAACGTGCAAGCATACTAACCTAACCCTAGGTAAGGCATGTTAGAGCGAAAGACAGTAAACTCGAATGAGCCAAGAAAGAGCGGTGCGGGGCCGGTCGGAGCGCACCCTTTTCTCGGTGGCTGGCGGGCGAGAGAGTGCTGCGTCGCCGGCATCGGCGTCGAAAGAAGCCGAGCCAAAAAAAGTTAAAGTACAAACGCGATGCTAATGAGCGAGCCGTTGTCTCGACTAATATGTAGGGGGCGTTCGATTGAGCGTCTGGCTTGAGCGCTTGTCGGCCTAGCAGAACGGTCGCATTGTTATGCCCGGGTTTTAGGCACCGCTGCAGGCGGCCGGCAGAGCTCTTGTTTGTGCGAAACTGAATGGATCGAGCCCGAGAGAGGGCGAGCAAAGAAAAAACGCAAATCGCTCCGCCTGGCACTGCCGGCGAGAGCGTGGACGTCGCGGCCAGCGACTGTCGAAGCTGAGTACGGCCGCAGGCGATCGCCTCGGTCTTAAACGAATGCGACGAGCACGCGCCGGGCGGCCCAGCAAGGGCCGAGCGCAGCTGTCGCAGCTATCTGGTTGATCCTGCCAGTAGTGATATGCTTGTCTCAAAGATTAAGCCATGCAGGTGCAAGTACGAGTTCTCGTAAAGCGAAACTGCGAATGGCTCATTAAATCAGTCTTGGTTTATTTGGTCTCGTAAGCGAAGTGGATAACTGTGGTAATTCTAGAGCTAATACATGCATTAAGCGCCGACTTCGGGAGGCGCGCTTTTATCAGATCAAAACCGACCGGGTTCGTCCTGTGACGTTTGATGACTCTGGATAACCACGCGGATCGTACGGTCTCTGCACCGACGACGTATCATTCAAGTGTCTGCCCTATCAACTGTCGAAGGTACGCTACGTGCCTACCTTTGTGATAACGGGTAACGGGGAATCAGGGTTCGATTCCGGAGAGGGAGCCTGAGAAACGGCTACCACATCCAAGGAAGGCAGCAGGCGCGCAAATTACCCATTCCCGACACGGGGAGGTAGTGACGAAAAATAACAATACAGGACTCTAACGAGGCCCTGTAATTGGAATGAGTACATCCTAAAACTCTTAACGAGTATCCATTGGAGGGCAAGTCTGGTGCCAGCAGCCGCGGTAATTCCAGCTCCAACAGTGTATGCTAAAGTTGTTGCGGTTGAAAAGCTCGTAGTTGGATTTTGGGCGAGCGCCGCCGGTCCGTCGCAAGGCGTGTCACTGGTTGCGTTCGCCTCACCTTCGGTTCTCCGTCGGTGCTCTTGACTGAGTGTCGGCGGTGGCCGATAAGTTTACTTTGAAAAAATTAGAGTGTTCAAAGCAGGCTGTTCGCCTGCATAGTGTTGCATGGAATAATGGAATAGGACCTCGGTTCTATTTTGTTGGTTTTCGGAGCACGAGGTAATGATTAAGAGGGACAGACGGGGGCGTCCGTACTCTGCCGTTAGAGGTGAAATTCTTGGATCGGCGGAAGACGAACTACTGCGAAAGCATTCGCCAAGAATGTTTTCTTTAATCAAGAGCGAAAGTCAGAGGTTCGAAGACGATCAGATACCGTCCTAGTTCTGACTATAAACGATGCCAACTAGCGATCGGGAGGCGTTACCATGACGACCTTTCCGGCAGCTTCCGGGAAACCAAAGTCTTTGGGTTCCGGGGGAAGTATGGTTGCAAAGCTG
>NC_135262.1:15900000-15905000 GCF_964204865.1 Styela clava | reverse complement strand
GCGAAAGACAGTAATTTCGAATGAGCCAAGAAAGAGCGGTGCGGGGCCGGTCGGAGCGCACCCTTTTCTCGGTGGCTGGCGGGCGAGAGAGTGCTGCGTCGCCGGCATCGGCGTCGAAAGAAGCCGAGCCGAAAAAAGTTAAAGTACAAACGTGCAAGCATACAAACCTAACCCTAGGTAAGGCATGTCAGAGCGAAAGACAGTAATTTCGAATGAGCCAAGAAAGAGCGGTGCGGGGCCGGTCGGAGCGCACCCTTTTCTCGGTGGCTGGCGGGCGAGAGAGTGCTGCGTCGCCGGCATCGGCGTCGAAAGAAGCCGAGCCGAAAAAAGTTAAAGTACAAACGTGCAAGCATACTAACCTAACCCTAGGTAAGGCATGTTAGAGCGAAAGACAGTAAACTCGAATGAGCCAAGAAAGAGCGGTGCGGGGCCGGTCGGAGCGCACCCTTTTCTCGGTGGCTGGCGGGCGAGAGAGTGCTGCGTCGCCAGCATCGGCGTCGAAAGAAGCCGAGCCGGAAAAAGTTAAAGTACAAACGTGCAAGCATACTAACCTAACCCTAGGTAAGGCATGTCAGAGCGAAAGACAGTAATTTCGAATGAGCCAAGAAAGAGCGGTGCGGGGCCGGTCGGAGCGCACCCTTTTCTCGGTGGCTGGCGGGCGAGAGAGTGCTGCGTCGCCGGCATCGGCGTCGAAAGAAGCCGAGCCGAAAAAAGTTAAAGTACAAACGTGCAAGCATACTAGCCTAACCCTAGGTAAGGCATGTCAGAGCGAAAGACAGTAATTTCGAATGAGCCAAGAAAGAGCGGTGCGGGGCCGGTCGGAGCGCACCCTTTTCTCGGTGGCTGGCGGGCGAGAGAGTGCTGCGTCGCCGGCATCGGCGTCGAAAGAAGCCGAGCCGAAAAAAGTTAAAGTACAAACGTGCAAGCATACTAACCTAACCCTAGGTAAGGCATGTTAGAGCGAAAGACCGTAAACTCGAATGAGCCAAGAAAGAGCGGTGGGGGGCCGGTCGGAGCGCACCCTTTTCTCGGTGGCTGGCGGGCGAGAGAGTGCTGCGTCGCCAGCATCGGCGTCGAAAGAAGCCGAGCCGAAAAAAGTTAAAGTACAAACGTGCAAGCATACTAACCTAACCCTAGGTAAGGCATGTCAGAGCGAAAGACAGTAATTTCGAATGAGCCAAGAAAGAGCGGTGCGGGGCCGGTCGGAGCGCACCCTTTTCTCGGTGGCTGGCGGGCGAGAGAGTGCTGCGTCGCCGGCATCGGCGTCGAAAGAAGCCGAGCCGAAAAAAGTTAAAGTACAAACGTGCAAGCATACTAGCCTAACCCTAGGTAAGGCATGTCAGAGCGAAAGACAGTAATTTCGAATGAGCCAAGAAAGAGCGGTGCGGGGCCGGTCGGAGCGCACCCTTTTCTCGGTGGCTGGCGGGCGAGAGAGTGCTGCGTCGCCGGCATCGGCGTCCAAAGAAGCCGAGCCGAAAAAAGTTAAAGTACAAACGTGCAAGCATACTAACCTAACCCTAGGTAAGGCATGTCAGAGCCAAAGACAGTAATTTCGAATGAGCCAAGAAAGAGCGGTGCGGGGCCGGTCGGAGCGCACCCTTTTCTCGGTGGCTGGCGGGCGAGAGAGTGCTGCGTCGCCGGCATCGGCGTCGAAAGAAGCCGAGCCGAAAAAAGTTAAAGTACAAACGTGCAAGCATACTAACCTAACCCTAGGTAAGGCATGTTAGAGCGAAAGACAGTAAACTCGAATGAGCCAAGAAAGAGCGGTGCGGGGCCGGTCGGAGCGCACCCTTTTCTCGGTGGCTGGCGGGCGAGAGAGTGCTGCGTCGCCGGCATCGGCGTCGAAAGAAGCCGAGCCAAAAAAAGTTAAAGTACAAACGCGATGCTAATGAGCGAGCCGTTGTCTCGACTAATATGTAGGGGGCGTTCGATCGAGCGTCTGGCTTGAGCGCTTGTCGGCCTAGCAGAACGGTCGCATTGTTATGCCCGGGTTTTAGGCACCGCTGCAGGCGGCCGGCAGAGCTCTTGTTTGTGCGAAACTGAATGGATCGAGCCCGAGAGAGGGCGAGCAAAGAAAAAACGCAAATCGCTCCGCCTGGCACTGCCGGCGAGAGCGTGGACGTCGCGGCCAGCGACTGTCGAAGCTGAGTACGGCCGCAGGCGATCGCCTCGGTCTTAAACGAATGCGACGAGCACGCGCCGGGCGGCCCAGCAAGGGCCGAGCGCAGCTGTCGCAGCTATCTGGTTGATCCTGCCAGTAGTGATATGCTTGTCTCAAAGATTAAGCCATGCAGGTGCAAGTACGAGTTCTCGTAAAGCGAAACTGCGAATGGCTCATTAAATCAGTCTTGGTTTATTTGGTCTCGTAAGCGAAGTGGATAACTGTGGTAATTCTAGAGCTAATACATGCATTAAGCGCCGACTTCGGGAGGCGCGCTTTTATCAGATCAAAACCGACCGGGTTCGTCCTGTGACGTTTGATGACTCTGGATAACCACGCGGATCGTACGGTCTCTGCACCGACGACGTATCATTCAAGTGTCTGCCCTATCAACTGTCGAAGGTACGCTACGTGCCTACCTTTGTGATAACGGGTAACGGGGAATCAGGGTTCGATTCCGGAGAGGGAGCCTGAGAAACGGCTACCACATCCAAGGAAGGCAGCAGGCGCGCAAATTACCCATTCCCGACACGGGGAGGTAGTGACGAAAAATAACAATACAGGACTCTAACGAGGCCCTGTAATTGGAATGAGTACATCCTAAAACTCTTAACGAGTATCCATTGGAGGGCAAGTCTGGTGCCAGCAGCCGCGGTAATTCCAGCTCCAACAGTGTATGCTAAAGTTGTTGCGGTTGAAAAGCTCGTAGTTGGATTTTGGGCGAGCGCCGCCGGTCCGTCGCAAGGCGTGTCACTGGTTGCGTTCGCCTCACCTTCGGTTCTCCGTCGGTGCTCTTGACTGAGTGTCGGCGGTGGCCGATAAGTTTACTTTGAAAAAATTAGAGTGTTCAAAGCAGGCTGTTCGCCTGCATAGTGTTGCATGGAATAATGGAATAGGACCTCGGTTCTATTTTGTTGGTTTTCGGAGCACGAGGTAATGATTAAGAGGGACAGACGGGGGCGTCCGTACTCTGCCGTTAGAGGTGAAATTCTTGGATCGGCGGAAGACGAACTACTGCGAAAGCATTCGCCAAGAATGTTTTCTTTAATCAAGAGCGAAAGTCAGAGGTTCGAAGACGATCAGATACCGTCCTAGTTCTGACTATAAACGATGCCAACTAGCGATCGGGAGGCGTTACCATGACGACCTTTCCGGCAGCTTCCGGGAAACCAAAGTCTTTGGGTTCCGTGGAAGTATGGTTGCAAAGCTGAAACTTAAAGGAATTGACGGAAGGGCACCACCAGGAGTGGAGCCTGCGGCTTAATTTGACTCAACACGGGGAAACTCACCCGGCCCGGACACAGGTAGGATTGACAGATTGAGAGCTCTTTCTTGATTCTGTGGGTGGTGGTGCATGGCCGTTCTTAGTTGGTGGAGCGATTTGTCTGGTTAATTCCGATAACGAACGAGACTCTGGCATGCTAAATAGTTACGCGACCTTCTCGGTCGGCGTCTAACTTCTTAGAGGGACTAGTGGCGTTTAGCCACACGAGATTGAGCAATAACAGGTCTGTGATGCCCTTAGATGTCCGGGGCCGCACGCGCGCTACACTGAGTGAAGCAGCGAGTGTCTAACCTAGGCCGAAAGGTCCGGGTAACCCGTTGAACCTCATTCGTGATTGGGATAGGGACTTGCAATTGTTTCCCTTGAACGAGGAATTCCCAGTAAGCGCAAGTCATCAACTTGCGTTGATTACGTCCCTGCCCTTTGTACACACCGCCCGTCGCTACTACCGATTGAATGGTTTAGTGAGATCCTTGGATCGGCCCCGTCGCGGCTGGCAACGGCCGCGTCGGCGTGTCGAGAAGACGATCAAACTTGATCATTTAGAGGAAGTAAAAGTCGTAACAAGGTTTCCGTAGGTGAACCTGCGGAAGGATCATTACCGAAGGTGGTGGTAGGCCCCGGCCGACCGCGCACTGAATTGTCTTTGGGTGCCGCCGAGAGGGCGGCCGTCAATCGGGGTTCCGCCCCGTGCGACACGCGTAACACGTTGGCATAGCAAGGCAGCCGAGTGCGATGGTGGCTTCTGGGCACCGCGCTCGATGTGCCGCCGGCCCAGCCCGGCGGTCGCTCGGCGCCGTTTGTTGGTGTTTTTGTGCAGTTGTTGTCGGTGGTGGTTTTGTGGTCGATCCCACAGTGTGACGTCCGCGCGCTTCGGCGCCGGGCGAAACGTCGAGGACGACTCTTAACGGTGGATCACTCGGCTCGCGAGTCGATGAAGGACGCAGCCAAGTGCGAGAAGTAATGTGAATTGCAGAACACATTGAACGTCGACCTTCTGAACGCGAATTGCGGTCTCGGGTCAATCCCGGGACCGCGTCTGCCTCAGGGTCGCGTTCGTCCTCACCCGAGGGCCGTCGCCTGGCCTCTGCGAAGACGGCCGGGCGTCGCCCCAAGTTGAAGCGGTCGCCGAGCTTTCTCGGCGCGACCGCGTGTCCCGTACACCGCCGGCCCCTCGACGTGTTCAACTACGTTCGAGGGGCGGGTCCAGGTCGGTCGGTCCGGTCACGAGATCAAGACCGACCGTGGGCCAAGGCGGCGACGGTACGCGCTCGGTCGGCGCCGGCGGCGACGACTTGCGATGCCAGCGGGCCGTGTAAGAAGCGGCCCGCTTGACACATACGACCTGAGTTCAGGCGAGAGCACCCGCTGAATTTAAGCATATTATTAAGCGGAGGAAAAGAAACCAACAGGGATTCCCTGAGTAACGGCGAGTGAACCGGGAAGAGTCCAGCGTCGAATCTGCGCGCTTTTCGAGCGCGCCGAGTTGTGACGTACGGAAGTCCCAGTGCGGCTGACGGCGAGCGCCGGTGTCCTTCTGATCGAGGCCTCGTC
>NC_135262.1:15882500-15885000 GCF_964204865.1 Styela clava | reverse complement strand
ACCTAACCCTAGGTAAGGCATGTTAGAGCGAAAGACAGTAAACTCGAATGAGCCAAGAAAGAGCGGTGCGGGGCCGGTCGGAGCGCACCCTTTTCTCGGTGGCTGGCGGGCGAGAGAGTGCTGCGTCGCCGGCATCGGCGTCGAAAGAAGCCGAGCCGAAAAAAGTTAAAGTACAAACGTGCAAGCATACTAACCTAACCCTAGGTAAGGCATGTCAGAGCGAAAGACAGTAATTTCGAATGAGCCAAGAAAGAGCGGTGCGGGGCCGGTCGGAGCGCACCCTTTTCTCGGTGGCTGGCGGGCGAGAGAGTGCTGCGTCGCCGGCATCGGCGTCGAAAGAAGCCGAGCCGAAAAAAGTTAAAGTACAAACGTGCAAGCATACTAACCTAACCCTAGGTAAGGCATGTCAGAGCGAAAGACAGTAATTTCGAATGAGCCAAGAAAGAGCGGTGCGGGGCCGGTCGGAGCGCACCCTTTTCTCGGTGGCTGGCGGGCGAGAGAGTGCTGCGTCGCCGGCATCGGCGTCGAAAGAAGCCGAGCCGAAAAAAGTTAAAGTACAAACGTGCAAGCATACTAACCTAACCCTAGGTAAGGCATGTTAGAGCGAAAGACAGTAAACTCGAATGAGCCAAGAAAGAGCGGTGCGGGGCCGGTCGGAGCGCACCCTTTTCTCGGTGGCTGGCGGGCGAGAGAGTGCTGCGTCGCCGGCATCGGCGTCGAAAGAAGCCGAGCCAAAAAAAGTTAAAGTACAAACGCGATGCTAATGAGCGAGCCGTTGTCTCGACTAATATGTAGGGGGCGTTCGATCGAGCGTCTGGCTTGAGCGCTTGTCGGCCTAGCAGAACGGTCGCATTGTTATGCCCGGGTTTTAGGCACCGCTGCAGGCGGCCGGCAGAGCTCTTGTTTGTGCGAAACTGAATGGATCGAGCCCGAGAGAGGGCGAGCAAAGAAAAAACGCAAATCGCTCCGCCTGGCACTGCCGGCGAGAGCGTGGACGTCGCGGCCAGCGACTGTCGAAGCTGAGTACGGCCGCAGGCGATCGCCTCGGTCTTAAACGAATGCGACGAGCACGCGCCGGGCGGCCCAGCAAGGGCCGAGCGCAGCTGTCGCAGCTATCTGGTTGATCCTGCCAGTAGTGATATGCTTGTCTCAAAGATTAAGCCATGCAGGTGCAAGTACGAGTTCTCGTAAAGCGAAACTGCGAATGGCTCATTAAATCAGTCTTGGTTTATTTGGTCTCGTAAGCGAAGTGGATAACTGTGGTAATTCTAGAGCTAATACATGCATTAAGCGCCGACTTCGGGAGGCGCGCTTTTATCAGATCAAAACCGACCGGGTTCGTCCTGTGACGTTTGATGACTCTGGATAACCACGCGGATCGTACGGTCTCTGCACCGACGACGTATCATTCAAGTGTCTGCCCTATCAACTGTCGAAGGTACGCTACGTGCCTACCTTTGTGATAACGGGTAACGGGGAATCAGGGTTCGATTCCGGAGAGGGAGCCTGAGAAACGGCTACCACATCCAAGGAAGGCAGCAGGCGCGCAAATTACCCATTCCCGACACGGGGAGGTAGTGACGAAAAATAACAATACAGGACTCTAACGAGGCCCTGTAATTGGAATGAGTACATCCTAAAACTCTTAACGAGTATCCATTGGAGGGCAAGTCTGGTGCCAGCAGCCGCGGTAATTCCAGCTCCAACAGTGTATGCTAAAGTTGTTGCGGTTGAAAAGCTCGTAGTTGGATTTTGGGCGAGCGCCGCCGGTCCGTCGCAAGGCGTGTCACTGGTTGCGTTCGCCTCACCTTCGGTTCTCCGTCGGTGCTCTTGACTGAGTGTCGGCGGTGGCCGATAAGTTTACTTTGAAAAAATTAGAGTGTTCAAAGCAGGCTGTTCGCCTGCATAGTGTTGCATGGAATAATGGAATAGGACCTCGGTTCTATTTTGTTGGTTTTCGGAGCACGAGGTAATGATTAAGAGGGACAGACGGGGGCGTCCGTACTCTGCCGTTAGAGGTGAAATTCTTGGATCGGCGGAAGACGAACTACTGCGAAAGCATTCGCCAAGAATGTTTTCTTTAATCAAGAGCGAAAGTCAGAGGTTCGAAGACGATCAGATACCGTCCTAGTTCTGACTATAAACGATGCCAACTAGCGATCGGGAGGCGTTACCATGACGACAGCTTCCGGGAAACCAAAGTCTTTGGGTTCCGGGGGAAGTATGGTTGCAAAGCTGAAACTTAAAGGAATTGACGGAAGGGCACCACCAGGAGTGGAGCCTGCGGCTTAATTTGACTCAACACGGGGAAACTCACCCGGCCCGGACACAGGTAGGATTGACAGATTGAGAGCTCTTTCTTGATTCTGTGGGTGGTGGTGCATGGCCGTTCTTAGTTGGTGGAGCGATTTGTCTGGTTAATTCCGATAACGAACGAGACTCTGGCATGCTAAATAGTTACGCGACCTTCTCGGTCGGCGTCTAACTTCTTAGAGGGACT
>NC_135262.1:15870000-15875000 GCF_964204865.1 Styela clava | reverse complement strand
TTCTCGGTGGCTGGCGGGCGAGAGAGTGCTGCGTCGCCGGCATCGGCGTCGAAAGAAGCCGAGCCGAAAAAAGTTAAAGTACAAACGTGCAAGCATACTAACCTAACCCTAGGTAAGGCATGTTAGAGCGAAAGACAGTAAACTCGAATGAGCCAAGAAAGAGCGGTGCGGGGCCGGTCGGAGCGCACCCTTTTCTCGGTGGCTGGCGGGCGAGAGAGTGCTGCGTCGCCAGCATCGGCGTCGAAAGAAGCCGAGCCGAAAAAAGTTAAAGTACAAACGTGCAAGCATACTAACCTAACCCTAGGTAAGGCATGTCAGAGCGAAAGACAGTAATTTCGAATGAGCCAAGAAAGAGCGGTGCGGGGCCGGTCGGAGCGCACCCTTTTCTCGGTGGCTGGCGGGCGAGAGAGTGCTGCGTCGCCGGCATCGGCGTCGAAAGAAGCCGAGCCGAAAAAAGTTAAAGTACAAACGTGCAAGCATACTAGCCTAACCCTAGGTAAGGCATGTCAGAGCGAAAGACAGTAATTTCGAATGAGCCAAGAAAGAGCGGTGCGGGGCCGGTCGGAGCGCACCCTTTTCTCGGTGGCTGGCGGGCGAGAGAGTGCTGCGTCGCCGGCATCGGCGTCGAAAGAAGCCGAGCCGAAAAAAGTTAAAGTACAAACGTGCAAGCATACTAACCTAACCCTAGGTAAGGCATGTTAGAGCGAAAGACAGTAAACTCGAATGAGCCAAGAAAGAGCGGTGCGGGGCCGGTCGGAGCGCACCCTTTTCTCGGTGGCTGGCGGGCGAGAGAGTGCTGCGTCGCCAGCATCGGCGTCGAAAGAAGCCGAGCCGAAAAAAGTTAAAGTACAAACGTGCAAGCATACTAACCTAACCCTAGGTAAGGCATGTCAGAGCGAAAGACAGTAATTTCGAATGAGCCAAGAAAGAGCGGTGCGGGGCCGGTCGGAGCGCACCCTTTTCTCGGTGGCTGGCGGGCGAGAGAGTGCTGCGTCGCCGGCATCGGCGTCGAAAGAAGCCGAGCCGAAAAAAGTTAAAGTACAAACGTGCAAGCATACTAGCCTAACCCTAGGTAAGGCATGTCAGAGCGAAAGACAGTAATTTCGAATGAGCCAAGAAAGAGCGGTGCGGGGCCGGTCGGAGCGCACCCTTTTCTCGGTGGCTGGCGGGCGAGAGAGTGCTGCGTCGCCGGCATCGGCGTCGAAAGAAGCCGAGCCGAAAAAAGTTAAAGTACAAACGTGCAAGCATACTAACCTAACCCTAGGTAAGGCATGTTAGAGCGAAAGACAGTAAACTCGAATGAGCCAAGAAAGAGCGGTGCGGGGCCGGTCGGAGCGCACCCTTTTCTCGGTGGCTGGCGGGCGAGAGAGTGCTGCGTCGCCGGCATCGGCGTCGAAAGAAGCCGAGCCTAAAAAAGTTAAAGTACAAACGCGATGCTAATGAGCGAGCCGTTGTCTCGACTAATATGTAGGGGGCGTTCGATCGAGCGTCTGGCTTGAGCGCTTGTCGGCCTAGCAGAACGGTCGCATTGTTATGCCCGGGTTTTAGGCACCGCTGCAGGCGGCCGGCAGAGCTCTTGTTTGTGCGAAACTGAATGGATCGAGCCCGAGAGAGGGCGAGCAAAGAAAAAACGCAAATCGCTCCGCCTGGCACTGCCGGCGAGAGCGTGGACGTCGCGGCCAGCGACTGTCGAAGCTGAGTACGGCCGCAGGCGATCGCCTCGGTCTTAAACGAATGCGACGAGCACGCGCCGGGCGGCCCAGCAAGGGCCGAGCGCAGCTGTCGCAGCTATCTGGTTGATCCTGCCAGTAGTGATATGCTTGTCTCAAAGATTAAGCCATGCAGGTGCAAGTACGAGTTCTCGTAAAGCGAAACTGCGAATGGCTCATTAAATCAGTCTTGGTTTATTTGGTCTCGTAAGCGAAGTGGATAACTGTGGTAATTCTAGAGCTAATACATGCATTAAGCGCCGACTTCGGGAGGCGCGCTTTTATCAGATCAAAACCGACCGGGTTCGTCCTGTGACGTTTGATGACTCTGGATAACCACGCGGATCGTACGGTCTCTGCACCGACGACGTATCATTCAAGTGTCTGCCCTATCAACTGTCGAAGGTACGCTACGTGCCTACCTTTGTGATAACGGGTAACGGGGAATCAGGGTTCGATTCCGGAGAGGGAGCCTGAGAAACGTCGCGGGGCGTGTCACTGGTTGCGTTCGCCTCACCTTCGGTTCTCCGTCGGTGCTCTTGACTGAGTGTCGGCGGTGGCCGATAAGTTTACTTTGAAAAAATTAGAGTGTTCAAAGCAGGCTGTTCGCCTGCATAGTGTTGCATGGAATAATGGAATAGGACCTCGGTTCTATTTTGTTGGTTTTCGGAGCACGAGGTAATGATTAAGAGGGACAGACGGGGGCGTCCGTACTCTGCCGTTAGAGGTGAAATTCTTGGATCGGCGGAAGACGAACTACTGCGAAAGCATTCGCCAAGAATGTTTTCTTTAATCAAGAGCGAAAGTCAGAGGTTCGAAGACGATCAGATACCGTCCTAGTTCTGACTATAAACGATGCCAACTAGCGATCGGGAGGCGTTACCATGACGACCTTTCCGGCAGATTCCGGGAAAACAAAGTCTTTGGGTTCCGGGGGAAGTATGGTTGCAAAGCTGAAACTTAAAGGAATTGACGGAAGGGCACCACCAGGAGTGGAGCCTGCGGCTTAATTTGACTCAACACGGGGAAACTCACCCGGCCCGGACACAGGTAGGATTGACAGATTGAGAGCTCTTTCTTGATTCTGTGGGTGGTGGTGCATGGCCGTTCTTATTTGGTGGAGCGATTTGTCTGGTTAATTCCGATAACGAACGAGACTCTGGCATGCTAAATAGTTACGCGACCTTCTCGGTCGGCGTCTAACTTCTTAGAGGGACTAGTGGCGTTTAGCCACACGAGATTGAGCAATAACAGGTCTGTGATGCCCTTAGATGTCCGGGGCCGCACGCGCGCTACACTGAGTGAAGCAGCGAGTGTCTAACCTAGGCCGAAAGGTCCGGGTAACCCGTTGAACCTCATTCGTGATTGGGATAGGGACTTGCAATTGTTTCCCTTGAACGAGGAATTCCCAGTAAGCGCAAGTCATCAACTTGCGTTGATTACGTCCCTGCCCTTTGTACACACCGCCCGTCGCTACTACCGATTGAATGGTTTAGTGAGATCCTTGGATCGGCCCCGTCGCGGCTGGCAACGGCCGCGTCGGCGTGTCGAGAAGACGATCAAACTTGATCATTTAGAGGAAGTAAAAGTCGTAACAAGGTTTCCGTAGGTGAACCTGCGGAAGGATCATTACCGAAGGTGGTGGTAGGCCCCGGCCGACTGCGCACTGAATTGTCTTTGGGTGCCGCCGAGAGGGCGGCCGTCAATCGGGGTTCCGCCCCGTGCGACACGCGTAACACGTTGGCATAGCAAGGCAGCCGAGTGCGATGGTGGCTACTGGGCACCGCGCTCGATGTGCCGCCGGCCCAGCCCGGCGGTCGCTCGGCGCCGTTTGTTGGTGTTTTTGTGCAGTTGTTGTCGGTGGTGGTTTTGTGGTCGATCCCACAGTGTGACGTCCGCGCGCTTCGGCGCCGGGCGAAACGTCGAGGACGACTCTTAACGGTGGATCACTCGGCTCGCGAGTCGATGAAGGACGCAGCCAAGTGCGAGAAGTAATGTGAATTGCAGAACACATCGAACGTCGACCTTCTGAACGCGAATTGCGGTCTCGGGTCAATCCCGGGACCGCGTCTGCCTCAGGGTCGCGTTCGTCCTCACCCGAGGGCCGTCGCCTGGCCTCTGCGAAGACGGCCGGGCGTCGCCCCAAGTTGAAGCGGTCGCCGAGCTTTCTCGGCGCGACCGCGTGTCCCGTACACCGCCGGCCCCTCGACGTGTTCAACTACGTTCGAGGGGCGGGTCCAGGTCGGTCGGTCCGGTCTCGAGATCAAGACCGACCGTGGGCCAAGGCGGCGACGGTACGCGCTCGGTCGGCGCCGGCGGCGACGACTTGCGATGCCAGCGGGCCGTGTAAGAAGCGGCCCGCTTGACACATACGACCTGAGTTCAGGCGAGAGCACCCGCTGAATTTAAGCATATTATTAAGCGGAGGAAAAGAAACCAACAGGGATTCCCTGAGTAACGGCGAGTGAACCGGGAAGAGTCCAGCGTCGAATCTGCGCGCTTTTCGAGCGCGCCGAGTTGTGACGTACGGAAGTCCCAGTGCGGCTGACGGCGAGCGCCGGTGTCCTTCTGATCGAGGCCTCGTCCCACGGCGGGTGTTAGGCCCATAGGGGCGCTTGCCTTGGCCGCTTCGGGTCTTCTCGGAGTCGGGTTGTTTGGGAATGCAGCCCAAAGCGGGTGGTAAACTCCACCTAAGACTAAATACGGTCGCGAGACCGATAGCGGACAAGTATCGTGAGGGAAAGATGAAAAGCACTTTGAAGAGAGAGTTCAAGAGTACGTGAAACCGTTGAGAGGCAAACGGGAGGGCCCGTCAGGTCGCCGGCTCGCTTTCAGTTGGGTGCGGGGGCGCGCCGTCTCGGTTCGCGGACGCTTAAGGCGCCGCTGCCGAGTCGGCTCGCGCACCGTCTCAGCGCACTAGCGACCGGCGCGGGTCACGACCGGTTTGCCGTCGGTCTAAGTCCCCGCGCGAAGGTGGCCTCCGCTCCGGCGGGGGTGTTACAGCGCGCGGGCGGTGCGGCCCGGCGGCGGATCGAGGAAAGGATGCCGCGCGCTCTCTGTGTGCGGCCGTCGCCGTTCGGCTGGCTTGTCGTTCGCCTGCACTGTACGCAGTGCCGGTGTTCGGCGGGCTGCCGCTTCGGTGGCGCGCCGTCGACGCGCTCGGGGTCCGTGGCCACGTCGGCCACCCTCCCGACCCGTCTTGAAACACGGACCAAGGAGTCTAACATGAGCGCGAGTCGTCGAGTGGTTCGAGACTCGCAGGCGAAATGAAAGTGAAGGCGGCCTTTGGCC
>NC_135262.1:15860000-15865000 GCF_964204865.1 Styela clava | reverse complement strand
GAGCCAAGAAAGAGCGGTGCGGGGCCGGTCGGAGCGCACCCTTTTCTCGGTGGCTGGCGGGCGAGAGAGTGCTGCGTCGCCGGCATCGGCGTCGAAAGAAGCCGAGCCGAAAAAAGGTAAAGTACAAACGTGCAAGCATACTAACCTAACCCTAGGTAAGGCATGTCAGAGCGAAAGACAGTAATTTCGAATGAGCCAAGAAAGAGCGGTGCGGGGCCGGTCGGAGCGCACCCTTTTCTCGGTGGCTGGCGGGCGAAAGAGTGCTGCGTCGCCGGCATCGGCGTCGAAAGAAGCCGAGCCGAAAAAAGTTAAAGTACAAACGTGCAAGCATACTAACCTAACCCTAGGTAAGGCATGTTAGAGCGAAAGACAGTAAACTCGAATGAGCCAAGAAAGAGCGGTGCGGGGCCGGTCGGAGCGCACCCTTTTCTCGGTGGCTGGCGGGCGAGAGAGTGCTGCGTCGCCGGCATCGGCGTCGAAAGAAGCCGAGCCAAAAAAAGTTAAAGTACAAACGCGATGCTAATGAGCGAGCCGTTGTCTCGACTAATATGTAGGGGGCGTTCGATCGAGCGTCTGGCTTGAGCGCTTGTCGGCCTAGCAGAACGGTCGCATTGTTATGCCCGGGTTTTAGGCACCGCTGCAGGCGGCCGGCAGAGCTCTTGTTTGTGCGAAACTGAATGGATCGAGCCCGAGAGAGGGCGAGCAAAGAAAAAACGCAAATCGCTCCGCCTGGCACTGCCGGCGAGAGCGTGGACGTCGCGGCCAGCGACTGTCGAAGCTGAGTACGGCCGCAGGCGATCGCCTCGGTCTTAAACGAATGCGACGAGCACGCGCCGGGCGGCCCAGCAAGGGCCGAGCGCAGCTGTCGCAGCTATCTGGTTGATCCTGCCAGTAGTGATATGCTTGTCTCAAAGATTAAGCCATGCAGGTGCAAGTACGAGTTCTCGTAAAGCGAAACTGCGAATGGCTCATTAAATCAGTCTTGGTTTATTTGGTCTCGTAAGCGAAGTGGATAACTGTGGTAATTCTAGAGCTAATACATGCATTAAGCGCCGACCTCGGGAGGCGCGCTTTTATCAGATCAAAACCGACCGGGTTCGTCCTGTGACGTTTGATGACTCTGGATAACCACGCGGATCGTACGGTCTCTGCACCGACGACGTATCATTCAAGTGTCTGCCCTATCAACTGTCGAAGGTACGCTACGTGCCTACCTTTGTGATAACGGGTAACGGGGAATCAGGGTTCGATTCCGGAGAGGGAGCCTGAGAAACGGCTACCACATCCAAGGAAGGCAGCAGGCGCGCAAATTACCCATTCCCGACACGGGGAGGTAGTGACGAAAAATAACAATACAGGACTCTAACGAGGCCCTGTAATTGGAATGAGTACATCCTAAAACTCTTAACGAGTATCCATTGGAGGGCAAGTCTGGTGCCAGCAGCCGCGGTAATTCCAGCTCCAACAGTGTATGCTAAAGTTGTTGCGGTTGAAAAGCTCGTAGTTGGATTTTGGGCGAGCGCCGCCGGTCCGTCGCAAGGCGTGTCACTGGTTGCGTTCGCCTCACCTTCGGTTCTCCGTCGGTGCTCTTGACTGAGTGTCGGCGGTGGCCGATAAGTTTACTTTGAAAAAATTAGAGTGTTCAAAGCAGGCTGTTCGCCTGCATAGTGTTGCATGGAATAATGGAATAGGACCTCGGTTCTATTTTGTTGGTTTTCGGAGCACGAGGTAATGATTAAGAGGGACAGACGGGGGCGTCCGTACTCTGCCGTTAGAGGTGAAATTCTTGGATCGGCGGAAGACGAACTACTGCGAAAGCATTCGCCAAGAATGTTTTCTTTAATCAAGAGCGAAAGTCAGAGGTTCGAAGACGATCAGATACCGTCCTAGTTCTGACTATAAACAATGCCAACTAGCGATCGGGAGGCGTTACCATGACGACCTTTCCGGCAGCTTCCGGGAAACCAAAGTCTTTGGGTTCCGGGGGAAGTATGGTTGCAAAGCTGAAACTTAAAGGAATTGACAGAAGGGCACCACCAGGAGTGGAGCCTGCGGCTTAATTTGACTCAACACGGGGAAACTCACCCGGCCCGGACACAGGTAGGATTGACAGATTGAGAGCTCTTTCTTGATTCTGTGGGTGGTGGTGCATGGCCGTTCTTAGTTGGTGGAGCGATTTGTCTGGTTAATTCCGATAACGAACGAGACTCTGGCATGCTAAATAGTTACGCGACCTTCTCGGTCGGCGTCTAACTTCTTAGAGGGACTAGTGGCGTTTAGCCACACGAGATTGAGCAATAACAGGTCTGTGATGCCCTTAGATGTCCGGGGCCGCACGCGCGCTACACTGAGTGAAGCAGCGAGTGTCTAACCTAGGCCGAAAGGTCCGGGTAACCCGTTGAACCTCATTCGTGATTGGGATAGGGACTTGCAATTGTTTCCCTTGAACGAGGAATTCCCAGTAAGCGCAAGTCATCAACTTGCGTTGATTACGTCCCTGCCCTTTGTACACACCGCCCGTCGCTACTACCGATTGAATGGTTTAGTGAGATCCTTGGATCGGCCCCGTCGCGGCTGGCAACGGCCGCGTCGGCGTGTCGAGAAGACGATCAAACTTGATCATTTAGAGGAAGTAAAAGTCGTAACAAGGTTTCCGTAGGTGAACCTGCGGAAGGATCATTACCGAAGGTGGTGGTAGGCCCCGGCCGACCGCGCACTGAATTGTCTTTGGGTGCCGCCGAGAGGGCGGCCGTCAATCGGGGTTCCGCCCCGTGCGACACGCGTAACACGTTGGCATAGCAAGGCAGCCGAGTGCGATGGTGGCTTCTGGGCACCGCGCTCGATGTGCCGCCGGCCCAGCCCGGCGGTCGCTCGGCGCCGTTTGTTGGTGTTTTTGTGCAGTTGTTGTCGGTGGTGGTTTTGTGGTCGATCCCACAGTGTGACGTCCGCGCGCTTCGGCGCCGGGCGAAAAGTCGAGGAGGACTCTTAACGGTGGATCACTCGGCTCGCGAGTCGATGAAGGACGCAGCCAAGTGCGAGAAGTAATGTGAATTGCAGAACACATTGAACGTCGACCTTCTGAACGCGAATTGCGGTCTCGGGTCAATCCCGGGACCGCGTCTGCCTCAGGGTCGCGTTTGTCCTCACCCGAGGGCCGTCGCCTGGCCTCTGCGAAGACGGCCGGGCGTCGCCCCAAGTTGAAGCGGTCGCCGAGCTTTCTCGGCGCGACCGCGTGTCCCGTACACCGCCGGCCCCTCGACGTGTTCAACTACGTTCGAGGGGCGGGTCCAGGTCGGTCGGTCCGGTCACGAGATCAAGACCGACCGTGGGCCAAGGCGGCGACGGTACGCGCTCGGTCGGCGCCGGCGGCGACGACTTGCGATGCCAGCGGGCCGTGTAAGAAGCGGCCCGCTTGACACATACGACCTGAGTTCAGGCGAGAGCACCCGCTGAATTTAAGCATATTATTAAGCGGAGGAAAAGAAACCAACAGGGATTCCCTGAGTAACGGCGAGTGAACCGGGAAGAGTCCAGCGTCGAATCTGCGCGCTTTTCGAGCGCGCCGAGTTGTGACGTACGGAAGTCCCAGTGCGGCTGACGGCGAGCGCCGGTGTCCTTCTGATCGAGGCCTCGTCCCACGGCGGGTGTTAGGCCCATAGGGGCGCTTGCCTTGGCCGCTTCGGGTCTTCTCGGAGTCGGGTTGTTTGGGAATGCAGCCCAAAGCGGGTGGTAAACTCCACCTAAGACTAAATACGGTCGCGAGACCGATAGCGGACAAGTACCGTGAGGGAAAGTTGAAAAGCACTTTGAAGAGAGAGTTCAAGAGTACGTGAAACCGTTGAGAGGCAAACGGGAGGGCCCGTCAGGTCGCCGGCTCGCTTCCAGTTGGGTGCGGGGGCGCGCCGTCTCGGTTCGCGGACGCTTAAGGCGCCGCTGCCGAGTCGGCTCGCGCACCGTCTCAGCGCACTAGCGACCGGCGCGGGTCACGACCGGTTTGCCGTCGGTCTAAGTCCCCGCGCGAAGGTGGCCTCCGCTCCGGCGGGGGTGTTACAGCGCGCGGGCGGTGCGGCCCGGCGGCGGATCGAGGAAAGGATGCCGCGCGCTCTCTGTGTGCGGCCGTCGCCGTTCGGCTGGCTTGTCGTTCGCCTGCACTGTACGCAGTGCCGGTGTTCGGCGGGCTGCCGCTTCGGTGGCGCGCCGTCGACGCGCTCGGGGTCCGTGGCCACGTCGGCCACCCTCCCGACCCGTCTTGAAACACGGACCAGGGAGTCTAACATGAGCGCGAGTCGTCGAGTGGTTCGAGACTCGCAGGCGAAATGAAAGTGAAGGCGGCCTTTGGCCGAACGAGGTCGGACCCGGAGCCCCGTGCGGGCGCCGGCGCACGACCGGCCGATCGCACCCGCTCTGCCGGGGCGGTCGCGCAAGAGCGTCCATGTTGGGACCCGAAAGATGGTGAACTATGCCTGGGAAGGTCGAAGCCAGAGGAAACTCTGGTGGAGGACCGTAGCGATTCTGACGTGCAAATCGATCGTCCTATTTGGGTATAGGGGCGAAAGACTAATCGAACCATCTAGTAGCTGGTTCCTTCCGAAGTTTCCCTCAGGATAGCTGGCGCTTTGTCGCAGTTTTATCTGGTAAAGCGAATGATTAGAGGCCTTGGGGACGAAACGTCCTCAACCTATTCTCAAACTTTAAATTGGTAAGAAGCCCGGCTCGCTTAATTGGAGTCGGGCGCCTCGAATGCGAGTGCCCAGTGGGCCACTCTTGGTAAGCAGGACTGGCGATGCGGGATGAACCGAACGCCGGGTTAAGGCGCCCGACGCGACGCTCATCAGAGCCCACAAAAGGTGTTGGTTGATCTAGACAGCAGGACGGTGGCCATGGAAGTCGGAATCCGCTAAGGAGTGTGTAACAACTCACCTGCCGAATCAACCAGCCCTGAAAATGGATGGCGCTGGAGCGTCGGGCCTATACCCGGCCGTCGCGACGACACGGGCCGT
>NC_135262.1:15852500-15855000 GCF_964204865.1 Styela clava | reverse complement strand
CATCGGCGTCGAAAGAAGCCAAGCCGAAAAAAGTTAAAGTACAAACGTGCAAGCATACTAGCCTAACCCTAGGTAAGGCATGTCAGAGCGAAAGACAGTAATTTCGAATGAGCCAAGAAAGAGCGGTGCGGGGCCGGTCGGAGCGCACCCTTTTCTCGGTGGCTGGCGGGCGAGAGAGTGCTGCGTCGCCGGCATCGGCGTCGAAAGAAGCCGAGCCGAAAAAAGTTAAAGTACAAACGTGCAAGCATACTAGCCTAACCCTAGGTAAGGCATGTCAGAGCGAAAGACAGTAATTTCGAATGAGCCAAGAAAGAGCGGTGCGGGGCCGGTCGGAGCGCACCCTTTTCTCGGTGGCTGGCGGGCGAGAGAGTGCTGCGTCGCCGGCATCGGCGTCGAAAGAAGCCGAGCCGAAAAAAGTTAAAGTACAAACGTGCAAGCATACTAACCTAACCCTAGGTAAGGCATGTCAGAGCGAAAGACAGTAATTTCGAATGAGCCAAGAAAGAGCGGTGCGGGGCCGGTCGGAGCGCACCCTTTTCTCGGTGGCTGGCGGGCGAGAGAGTGCTGCGTCGCCGGCATCGGCGTCGAAAGAAGCCGAGCCGAAAAAAGTTAAAGTACAAACGTGCAAGCATACTAACCTAACCCTAGGTAAGGCATGTTAGAGCGAAAGACAGTAAACTCGAATGAGCCAAGAAAGAGCGGTGCGGGGCCAGCGCACCCTTTTCTCGGTGGCTGGCGGGCGAGAGAGTGCTGCGTCGCCGGCATCGGCGTCGAAAGAAGCCGAGCCAAAAAAAGTTAAAGTACAAACGCGATGCTAATGAGCGAGCCGTTGTCTCGACTAATATGTAGGGGGCGTTCGATCGAGCGTCTGGCTTGAGCGCTTGTCGGCCTAGCAGAACGGTCGCATTGTTATGCCCGGGTTTTAGGCACCGCTGCAGGCGGCCGGCAGAGCTCTTGTTTGTGCGAAACTGAATGGATCGAGCCCTAGAGAGGGCGAGCAAAGAAAAAACGCAAATCGCTCCGCCTGGCACTGCCGGCGAGAGCGTGGACGTCGCGGCCAGCGACTGTCGAAGCTGAGTACGGCCGCAGGCGATCGCCTCGGTCTTAAACGAATGCGACGAGCACGCGCCGGGCGGCCCAGCAAGGGCCGAGCGCAGCTGTCGCAGCTATCTGGTTGATCCTGCCAGTAGTGATATGCTTGTCTCAAAGATTAAGCCATGCAGGTGCAAGTACGAGTTCTCGTAAAGCGAAACTGCGAATGGCTCATTAAATCAGTCTTGGTTTATTTGGTCTCGTAAGCGAAGTGGATAACTGTGGTAATTCTAGAGCTAATACATGCATTAAGCGCCGACTTCGGGAGGCGCGCTTTTATCAGATCAAAACCGACCGGGTTCGTCCTGTGACGTTTGATGACTCTGGATAACCACGCGGATCGTACGGTCTCTGCACCGACGACGTATCATTCAAGTGTCTGCCCTATCAACTGTCGAAGGTACGCTACGTGCCTACCTTTGTGATAACGGGTAACGGGGAATCAGGGTTCGATTCCGGAGAGGGAGCCTGAGAAACGGCTACCACATCCAAGGAAGGCAGCAGGCGCGCAAATTACCCATTCCCGACACGGGGAGGTAGTGACGAAAAATAACAATACAGGACTCTAACGAGGCCCTGTAATTGGAATGAGTACATCCTAAAACTCTTAACGAGTATCCATTGGAGGGCAAGTCTGGTGCCAGCAGCCGCGGTAATTCCAGCTCCAACAGTGTATGCTAAAGTTGTTGCGGTTGAAAAGCTCGTAGTTGGATTTTGGGCGAGCGCCGCCGGTCCGTCGCAAGGCGTGTCACTGGTTGCGTTCGCCTCACCTTCGGTTCTCCGTCGGTGCTCTTGACTGAGTGTCGGCGGTGGCCGATAAGTTTACTTTGAAAAAATTAGAGTGTTCAAAGCAGGCTGTTCGCCTGCATAGTGTTGCATGGAATAATGGAATAGGACCTCGGTTCTATTTTGTTGGTTTTCGGAGCACGAGGTAATGATTAAGAGGGACAGACGGGGGCGTCCGTACTCTGCCGTTAGAGGTGAAATTCTTGGATCGGCGGAAGACGAACTACTGCGAAAGCATTCGCCAAGAATGTTTTCTTTAATCAAGAGCGAAAGTCAGAGGTTCGAAGACGATCAGATACCGTCCTAGTTCTGACTATAAACGATGCCAACTAGCGATCGGGAGGCGTTACCATGACGACCTTTCCGGCAGCTTCCGGGAAACCAAAGTCTTTGGGTTCCGGGGGAAGTATGGTTGCAAAGCTGAAACTTAAAGGAATTGACGGAAGGGCACCACCAGGAGTGGAGCCTGCGGCTTAATTTGACTCAACACGGGGAAACTCACCCGGCCCGGACACAGGTAGGATTGACAGATTGAGAGCTCTTTCTTGATTCTGTGGGTGGTGGTGCATGGCCGTTCTTAGTTGGTGGAGCGATTTGTCTGGTTAATTCCGATAACGAACGA
>NC_135262.1:15840000-15845000 GCF_964204865.1 Styela clava | reverse complement strand
CGAAAGACAGTAATTTCGAATGAGCCAAGAAAGAGCGGTGCGGGGCCGGTCGGAGCGCACCCTTTTCTCGGTGGCTGGCGGGCGAGAGAGTGCTGCGTCGCCGGCATCGGCGTCGAAAGAAGCCGAGCCGAAAAAAGTTAAAGTACAAACGTGCAAGCATACTAGCCTAACCCTAGGTAAGGCATGTCAGAGCAAAAGACAGTAATTTCGAATGAGCCAAGAAAGAGCGGTGCGGGGCCGGTCGGAGCGCACCCTTTTCTCGGTGGCTGGCGGGCGAGAGAGTGCTGCGTCGCCGGCATCGGCGTCGAAAGAAGCCGAGCCGAAAAAAGTTAAAGTACAAACGTGCAAGCATACTAGCCTAACCCTAGGTAAGGCATGTCAGAGCAAAAGACAGTAATTTCGAATGAGCCAAGAAAGAGCGGTGCGGGGCCGGTCGGAGCGCACCCTTTTCTCGGTGGCTGGCGGGCGAGAGAGTGCTGCGTCGCCGGCATCGGCGTCGAAAGAAGCCGAGCCGAAAAAAGTTAAAGTACAAACGTGCAAGCATACTAACCTAACCCTAGGTAAGGCATGTTAGAGCGAAAGACAGTAAACTCGAATGAGCCAAGAAAGAGCGGTGCGAGGCCGGTCGGAGCGCACCCTTTTCTCGGTGGCTGGCGGGCGAGAGAGTGCTGCGTCGCCAGCATCGGCGTCGAAAGAAGCCGAGCCGAAAAAAGTTAAAGTACAAACGTGCAAGCATACTAACCTCACCCTAGGTAAGGCATGTCAGAGCGAAAGACAGTAATTTCGAATGAGCCAAGAAAGAGCGGTGCGGGGCCGGTCGGAGCGCACCCTTTTCTCGGTGGCTGGCGGGCGAGAGAGTGCTGCGTCGCCGGCATCGGCGTCGAAAGAAGCCGAGCCGAAAAAAGTTAAAGTACAAACGTGCAAGCATACTAGCCTAACCCTAGGTAAGGCATGTCAGAGCGAAAGACAGTAATTTCGAATGAGCCAAGAAAGAGCGGTGCGGGGCCGGTCGGAGCGCACCCTTTTCTCGGTGGCTGGCGGGCGAGAGAGTGCTGCGTCGCCGGCATCGGCGTCGAAAGAAGCCGAGCCGAAAAAAGTTAAAGTACAAACGTGCAAGCATACTAACCTAACCCTAGGTAAGGCATGTCAGAGCGAAAGACAGTAATTTCGAATGAGCCAAGAAAGAGCGGTGCGGGGCCGGTCGGAGCGCACCCTTTTCTCGGTGGCTGGCGGGCGAGAGAGTGCTGCGTCGCCGGCATCGGCGTCGAAAGAAGCCGAGCCGAAAAAAGTTAAAGTACAAACGTGCAAGCATACTAACCTAACCCTAGGTAAGGCATGTTAGAGCGAAAGACAGTAAACTCGAATGAGCCAAGAAAGAGCGGTGCGGGGCCGGTCGGAGCGCACCCTTTTCTCGGTGGCTGGCGGGCGAGAGAGTGCTGCGTCGCCGGCATCGGCGTCGAAAGAAGCCGAGCCAAAAAAAGTTAAAGTACAAACGCGATGCTAATGAGCGAGCCGTTGTCTCGACTAATATGTAGGGGGCGTTCGATCGAGCGTCTGGCTTGAGCGCTTGTCGGCCTAGCAGAACGGTCGCATTGTTATGCCCGGGTTTTAGGCACCGCTGCAGGCGGCCGGCAGAGCTCTTGTTTGTGCGAAACTGAATGGATCGAGCCCGAGAGAGGGCGAGCAAAGAAAAAACGCAAATCGCTCCGCCTGGCACTGCCGGCGAGAGCGTGGACGTCGCGGCCAGCGACTGTCGAAGCTGAGTACGGCCGCAGGCGATCGCCTCGGTCTTAAACGAATGCGACGAGCACGCGCCGGGCGGCCCAGCAAGGGCCGAGCGCAGCTGTCGCAGCTATCTGGTTGATCCTGCCAGTAGTGATATGCTTGTCTCAAAGATTAAGCCATGCAGGTGCAAGTACGAGTTCTCGTAAAGCGAAACTGCGAATGGCTCATTAAATCAGTCTTGGTTTATTTGGTCTCGTAAGCGAAGTGGATAACTGTGGTAATTCTAGAGCTAATACATGCATTAAGCGCCGACTTCGGGAGGCGCGCTTTTATCAGATCAAAACCGACCGGGTTCGTCCTGTGACGTTTGATGACTCTGGATAACCACGCGGATCGTACGGTCTCTGCACCGACGACGTATCATTCAAGTGTCTGCCCTATCAACTGTCGAAGGTACGCTACGTGCCTACCTTTGTGATAACGGGTAACGGGGAATCAGGGTTCGATTCCGGAGAGGGAGCCTGAGAAACGGCTACCACATCCAAGGAAGGCAGCAGGCGCGCAAATTACCCATTCCCGACACGGGGAGGTAGTGACGAAAAATAACAATACAGGACTCTAACGAGGCCCTGTAATTGGAATGAGTACATCCTAAAACTCTTAACGAGTATCCATTGGAGGGCAAGTCTGGTGCCAGCAGCCGCGGTAATTCCAGCTCCAACAGTGTATGCTAAAGTTGTTGCGGTTGAAAAGCTCGTAGTTGGATTTTGGGCGAGCGCCGCCGGTCCGTCGCAAGGCGTGTCACTGGTTGCGTTCGCCTCACCTTCGGTTCTCCGTCGGTGCTCTTGACTGAGTGTCGGCGGTGGCCGATAAGTTACTTTGAAAAAATTAGAGTGTTCAAAGCAGGCTGTTCGCCTGCATAGTGTTGCATGGAATAATGGAATAGGACCTCGGTTCTATTTTGTTGGTTTTCGGAGCACGAGGTAATGATTAAGAGGGACAGACGGGGGCGTCCGTACTCTGCCGTTAGAGGTGAAATTCTTGGATCGGCGGAAGACGAACTACTGCGAAAGCATTCGCCAAGAATGTTTTCTTTAATCAAGAGCGAAAGTCAGAGGTTCGAAGACGATCAGATACCGTCCTAGTTCTGACTATAAACGATGCCAACTAGCGATCGGGAGGCGTTACCATGACGACCTTTCCGGCAGCTTCCGGGAAACCAAAGTCTTTGGGTTCCGGGGGAAGTATGGTTGCAAAGCTGAAACTTAAAGGAATTGACGGAAGGGCACCACCAGGAGTGGAGCCTGCGGCTTAATTTGACTCAACACGGGGAAACTCACCCGGCCCGGACACAGGTAGGATTGACAGATTGAGAGCTCTTTCTTGATTCTGTGGGTGGTGGTGCATGGCCGTTCTTAGTTGGTGGAGCGATTTGTCTGGTTAATTCCGATAACGAACGAGACTCTGGCATGCTAAATAGTTACGCGACCTTCTCGGTCGGCGTCTAACTTCTTAGAGGGACTAGTGGCGTTTAGCCACACGAGATTGAGCAATAACAGGTCTGTGATGCCCTTAGATGTCCGGGGCCGCACGCGCGCTACACTGAGTGAAGCAGCGAGTGTCTAACCTAGGCCGAAAGGTCCGGGTAACCCGTTGAACCTCATTCGTGATTGGGATAGGGACTTGCAATTGTTTCCCTTGAACGAGGAATTCCCAGTAAGCGCAAGTCATCAACTTGCGTTGATTACGTCCCTGCCCTTTGTACACACCGCCCGTCGCTACTACCGATTGAATGGTTTAGTGAGATCCTTGGATCGGCCCCGTCGCGGCTGGCAACGGCCGCGTCGGCGTGTCGAGAAGACGATCAAACTTGATCATTTAGAGGAAGTAAAAGTCGTAACAAGGTTTCCGTAGGTGAACCTGCGGAAGGATCTTTACCGAAGGTGGTGATAGGCCCCGGCCGACCGCGCACTGAATTGTCTTTGGGTGCCGCCGAGAGGGCGGCCGTCAATCGGGGTTCCGCCCCGTGCGACACGCGTAACACGTTGGCATAGCAAGGCAGCCGAGTGCGATGGTGGCTTCTGGGCACCGCGCTCGATGTGCCGCCGGCCCAGCCCGGCGGTCGCTCGGCGCCGTTTGTTGGTGTTTTTGTGCAGTTGTTGTCGGTGGTGGTTTTGTGGTCGATCCCACAGTGTGACGTCCGCGCGCTTCGGCGCCGGGCGAAACGTCGAGGACGACTCTTAACGGTGGATCACTCGGCTCGCGAGTCGATGAAGGACGCAGCCAAGTGCGAGAAGTAATGTGAATTGCAGAACACATTGAACGTCGACCTTCTGAACGCGAATTGCGGTCTCGGGTCAATCCCGGGACCGCGTCTGCCTCAGGGTTGCGTTCGTCCTCACCCGAGGGCCGTCGCCTGGCCTCTGCGAAGACGGCCGGGCGTCGCCCCAAGTTGAAGCGGTCGCCGAGCTTTCTCGGCGCGACCGCGTGTCCCGTACACCGCCGGCCCCTCGACGTGTTCAACTACGTTCGAGGGGCGGGTCCAGGTCGGTCGGTCCGGTCACGAGATCAAGACCGACCGTGGGCCAAGGCGGCGACGGTACGCGCTCGGTCGGCGCCGGCGGCGACGACTTGCGATGCCAGCGGGCCGTGTAAGAAGCGGCCCGCTTGACACATACGACCTGAGTTCAGGCGAGAGCACCCGCTGAATTTAAGCATATTATTAAGCGGAGGAAAAGAAACCAACAGGGATTCCCTGAGTAACGGCGAGTGAACCGGGAAGAGTCCAGCGTCGAATCTGCGCGCTTTTCGAGCGCGCCGAGTTGTGTCGTACGGAAGTCCCAGTGCGGCTGACGGCGAGCGCCGGTGTCCTTCTGATCGAGGCCTCGTCCCACGGCGGGTGTTAGGCCCATAGGGGCGCTTGCCTTGGCCGCTTCGGGTCTTCTCGGAGTCGGGTTGTTTGGGAATGCAGCCCAAAGCGGGTGGTAAACTCCACCTAAGACTAAATACGGTCGCGAGACCGATAGCGGACAAGTACCGTGAGGGAAAGTTGAAAAGCACTTTGAAGAGAGAGTTCAAGAGTACGTGAAACCGTTGAGAGGCAAACGGGAGGGCCCGTCAGGTCGCCGGCTCGCTTTCAGTTGGGTGCGGGGGCGCGCCGTCTCGGTTCGCGGACGCTTAAGGCGCCGCTGCCGAGTCGGCTCGCGCACCGTCTCAGCGCACTAGCGACCGGCGCGGGTCACGACCGGTTTGCCGTCGGTCTAAGTCCCCGCGCG
>NC_135262.1:15832500-15835000 GCF_964204865.1 Styela clava | reverse complement strand
GAGAGTGCTGCGTCGCCGGCATCGGCGTCGAAAGAAGCCGAGCCGGAAAAAGTTAAAGTACAAACGTGCAAGCATACTAGCCTAACCCTAGGTAAGGCATGTCAGAGCGAAAGACAGTAATTTCGAATGAGCCAAGAAAGAGCGGTGCGGGGCCGGTCGGAGCGCACCCTTTTCTCGGTGGCTGGCGGGCGAGAGAGTGCTGCGTCGCCGGCATCGGCGTCGAAAGAAGCCGAGCCGAAAAAAGTTAAAGTACAAACGTGCAAGCATACTAACCTAACCCTAGGTAAGGCATGTTAGAGCGAAAGACAGTAAACTCGAATGAGCCAAGAAAGAGCGGTGCGGGGCCGGTCGGAGCGCACCCTTTTCTCGGTGGCTGGCGGGCGAGAGAGTGCTGCGTCGCCAGCATCGGCGTCGAAAGAAGCCGAGCCGAAAAAAGTTAAAGTACAAACGTGCAAGCATACTAACCTCACCCTAGGTAAGGCATGTCAGAGCGAAAGACAGTAATTTCGAATGAGCCAAGAAAGAGCGGTGCGGGGCCGGTCGGAGCGCACCCTTTTCTCGGTGGCTGGCGGGCGAGAGAGTGCTGCGTCGCCGGCATCGGCGTCGAAAGAAGCCGAGCCGAAAAAAGTTAAAGTACAAACGTGCAAGCATACTAGCCTAACCCTAGGTAAGGCATGTCAGAGCGAAAGACAGTAATTTCGAATGAGCCAAGAAAGAGCGGTGCGGGGCCGGTCGGAGCGCACCCTTTTCTCGGTGGCTGGCGGGCGAGAGAGTGCTGCGTCGCCGGCATCGGCGTCGAAAGAAGCCGAGCCGAAAAAAGTTAAAGTACAAACGTGCAAGCATACTAACCTAACCCTAGGTAAGGCATGTCAGAGCGAAAGACAGTAATTTCGAATGAGCCAAGAAAGAGCGGTGCGGGGCCGGTCGGAGCGCACCCTTTTCTCGGTGGCTGGCGGGCGAGAGAGTGCTGCGTCGCCGGCATCGGCGTCGAAAGAAGCCGAGCCGAAAAAAGTTAAAGTACAAACGTGCAAGCATACTAACCTAACCCTAGGTAAGGCATGTTAGAGCGAAAGACAGTAAACTCGAATGAGCCAAGAAAGAGCGGTGCGGGGCCGGTCGGAGCGCACCCTTTTCTCGGTGGCTGGCGGGCGAGAGAGTGCTGCGTCGCCGGCATCGGCGTCGAAAGAAGCCGAGCCAAAAAAAGTTAAAGTACAAACGCGATGCTAATGAGCGAGCCGTTGTCTCGACTAATATGTAGGGGGCGTTCGATCGAGCGTCTGGCTTGAGCGCTTGTCGGCCTAGCAGAACGGTCGCATTGTTATGCCCGGGTTTTAGGCACCGCTGCAGGCGGCCGGCAGAGCTCTTGTTTGTGCGAAACTGAATGGATCGAGCCCGAGAGAGGGCGAGCAAAGAAAAAACGCAAATCGCTCCGCCTGGCACTGCCGGCGAGAGCGTGGACGTCGCGGCCAGCGACTGTCGAAGCTGAGTACGGCCGCAGGCGATCGCCTCGGTCTTAAACGAATGCGACGAGCACGCGCCGGGCGGCCCAGCAAGGGCCGAGCGCAGCTGTCGCAGCTATCTGGTTGATCCTGCCAGTAGTGATATGCTTGTCTCAAAGATTAAGCCATGCAGGTGCAAGTACGAGTTCTCGTAAAGCGAAACTGCGAATGGCTCATTAAATCAGTCTTGGTTTATTTGGTCTCGTAAGCGAAGTGGATAACTGTGGTAATTCTAGAGCTAATACATGCATTAAGCGCCGACTTCGGGAGGCGCGCTTTTATCAGATCAAAACCGACCGGGTTCGTCCTGTGACGTTTGATGACTCTGGATAACCACGCGGATCGTACGGTCTCTGCACCGACGACGTATCATTCAAGTGTCTGCCCTATCAACTGTCGAAGGTACGCTACGTGCCTACCTTTGTGATAACGGGTAACGGGGAATCAGGGTTCGATTCCGGAGAGGGAGCCTGAGAAACGGCTACCACATCCAAGGAAGGCAGCAGGCGCGCAAATTACCCATTCCCGACACGGGGAGGTAGTGACGAAAAATAACAATACAGGACTCTAACGAGGCCCTGTAATTGGAATGAGTACATCCTAAAACTCTTAACGAGTATCCATTGGAGGGCAAGTCTGGTGCCAGCAGCCGCGGTAATTCCAGCTCCAACAGTGTATGCTAAAGTTGTTGCGGTTAAAAAGCTCGTAGTTGGATTTTGGGCGAGCGCCGCCGGTCCGTCGCAAGGCGTGTCACTGGTTGCGTTCGCCTCACCTTCGGTTCTCCGTCGGTGCTCTTGACTGAGTGTCGGCGGTGGCCGATAAGTTACTTTGAAAAAATTAGAGTGTTCAAAGCAGGCTGTTCGCCTGCATAGTGTTGCATGGAATAATGGAATAGGACCTCGGTTCTATTTTGATGGTTTTCGGAGCACGAGGTAATGATTAAGAGGGACAGACGGGGGCGTCCGTACTCTGCCGTTAGAGGTGAAATTCTTGGATCGGCG
>NC_135262.1:15812500-15815000 GCF_964204865.1 Styela clava | reverse complement strand
AACCAAAGTCTTTGGGTTCCGGGGGAAGTATGGTTGCAAAGCTGAAACTTAAAGGAATTGACGGAAGGGCACCACCAGGAGTGGAGCCTGCGGCTTAATTTGACTCAACACGGGGAAACTCACCCGGCCCGGACACATGTAGGATTGACAGATTGAGAGCTCTTTCTTGATTCTGTGGGTGGTGCATGGCCGTTCTTAGTTGGTGGAGCGATTTGTCTGGTTAATTCCGATAACGAACGAGACTCTGGCATGCTAAATAGTTACGCGACCTTCTCGGTCGGCGTCTAACTTCTTAGAGGGACTAGTGGCGTTTAGCCACACGAGATTGAGCAATAACAGGTCTGTGATGCCCTTAGATGTCCGGGGCCGCACGCGCGCTACACTGAGTGAAGCAGCGAGTGTCTAACCTAGGCCGAAAGGTCCGGGTAACCCGTTGAACCTCATTCGTGATTGGGATAGGGACTTGCAATTGTTTCCCTTGAACGAGGAATTCCCAGTAAGCGCAAGTCATCAACTTGCGTTGATTACGTCCCTGCCCTTTGTACACACCGCCCGTCGCTACTACCGATTGAATGGTTTAGTGAGATCCTTGGATCGGCCCCGTCGCGGCTGGCAACGGCCGCGTCGGCGTGTCGAGAAGACGATCAAACTTGATCATTTAGAGGAAGTAAAAGTCGTAACAAGGTTTCCGTAGGTGAACCTGCGGAAGGATCATTACCGAAGGTGGTGGTAGGCCCCGGCCGACCGCGCACTGAATTGTCTTTGGGTGCCGCCGAGAGGGCGGCCGTCAATCGGGGTTCCGCCCCGTGCGACACGCGTAACACGTTGGCATAGCAAGGCAGCCGAGTGCGATGGTGGCTTCTGGGCACCGCGCTCGATGTGCCGCCGGCCCAGCCCGGCGGTCGCTCGGCGCCGTTTGTTGGTGTTTTTGTGCAGTTGTTGTCGGTGGTGGTTTTGTGGTCGATCCCACAGTGTGACGTCCGCGCGCTTCGGCGCCGGGCGAAACGTCGAGGACGACTCTTAACGGTGGATCACTCGGCTCGCGAGTCGATGAAGGACGCAGCCAAGTGCGAGAAGTAATGTGAATTGCAGAACACATTGAACGTCGACCTTCTGAACGCGAATTGCGGTCTCGGGTCAATCCCGGGACCGCGTCTGCCTCAGGGTCGCGTTCGTCCTCACCCGAGGGCCGTCGCCTGGCCTCTGCGAAGACGGCCGGGCGTCGCCCCAAGTTGAAGCGGTCGCCGAGCTTTCTCGGCGCGACCGCGTGTCCCGTACACCGCCGGCCCCTCGACGTGTTCAACTACGTTCGAGGGGCGGGTCCAGGTCGGTCGGTCCGGTCACGAGATCAAGACCGACCGTGGGCCAAGGCGGCGACGGTACGCGCTCGGTCGGCGCCGGCGGCGACGACTTGCGATGCCAGCGGGCCGTGTAAGAAGCGGCCCGCTTGACACATACGACCTGAGTTCAGGCGAGAGCACCCGCTGAATTTAAGCATATTATTGAGCGGAGGAAAAGAAACCAACAGGGATTCCCTGAGTAACGGCGAGTGAACCGGGAAGAGTCCAGCGTCGAATCTGCGCGCTTTTCGAGCGCGCCGAGTTGTGACGTACGGAAGTCCCAGTGGGGCTGACGGCGAGCGCCGGTGTCCTTCTGATCGAGGCCTCGTCCCACGGCGGGTGTTAGGCCCATAGGGGCGCTTGCCTTGGCCGCTTCGGGTCTTCTCGGAGTCGGGTTGTTTAGGAATGCAGCCCAAAGCGGGTGGTAAACTCCACCTAAGACTAAATACGGTCGCGAGACCGATAGCGGACAAGTACCGTGAGGGAAAGTTGAAAAGCACTTTGAAGAGAGAGTTCAAGAGTACGTGAAACCGTTGAGAGGCAAACGGGAGGGCCCGTCAGGTCGCCGGCTCGCTTTCAGTTGGGTGCGGGGGCGCGCCGTCTCGGTTCGTGGACGCTTAAGGCGCCGCTGCCGAGTCGGCTCGCGCACCGTCTCAGCGCACTAGCGACCGGCGCGGGTCACGACCGGTTTGCCGTCGGTCTAAGTCCCCGCGCGAAGGTGGCCTCCGCTCCGGCGGGGGTGTTACAGCGCGCGGGCGGTGCGGCCCGGCGGCGGATCGAGGAAAGGATGCCGCGCGCTCTCTGTGTGCGGCCGTCGCCGTTCGGCTGGCTTGTCGTTCGCCTGCACTGTACGCAGTGCCGGTGTTCGGCGGGCTGCCGCTTCGGTGGCGCGCCGTCGACGCGCTCGGGGTCCGTGGCCACGTCGGCCACCCTCCCGACCCGTCTTGAAACACGGACCAAGGAGTCTAACATGAGCGCGAGTCGTCGAGTGGTTCGAGACTCGCAGGCGAAATGAAAGTGAAGGCGGCCTTTGGCCGAACGAGGTCGGACCCGGAGCCCCGTGCGGGCGCCGGCGCACGACCGGCCGATCGCACCCGCTCTGCCGGGGCGGTCGCGCAAGAGCGTCCATGTTGGGACCCGAAAGATGGTGAACTATGCCT
>NC_135262.1:15805000-15807500 GCF_964204865.1 Styela clava | reverse complement strand
AGTACAAACGTGCAAGCATACTAACCTAACCCTAGGTAAGGCATGTTAGAGCGAAAGACAGTAAACTCGAATGAGCCAAGAAAGAGCGGTGCGGGGCCGGTCGGAGCGCACCCTTTTCTCGGTGGCTGGCGGGCGAGAGAGTGCTGCGTCGCCGGCATCGGCGTCGAAAGAAGCCGAGCCAAAAAAAGTTAAAGTACAAACGCGATGCTAATGAGCGAGCCGTTGTCTCGACTAATATGTAGGGGGCGTTCGATCGAGCGTCTGGCTTGAGCGCTTGTCGGCCTAGCAGAACGGTCGCATTGTTATGCCCGGGTTTTAGGCACCGCTGCAGGCGGCCGGCAGAGCTCTTGTTTGTGCGAAACTGAATGGATCGAGCCCGAGAGAGGGCGAGCAAAGAAAAAACGCATATCGCTCCGCCTGGCACTGCCGGCGCGAGCGTGGACGTCGCGGCCAGCGACTGTCGAAGCTGAGTACGGCCGCAGGCGATCGCCTCGGTCTTAAACGAATGCGACGAGCACGCGCCGGGCGGCCCAGCAAGGGCCGAGCGCAGCTGTCGCAGCTATCTGGTTGATCCTGCCAGTAGTGATATGCTTGTCTCAAAGATTAAGCCATGCAGGTGCAAGTACGAGTTCTCGTAAAGCGAAACTGCGAATGGCTCATTAAATCAGTCTTGGTTTATTTGGTCTCGTAAGCGAAGTGGATAACTGTGGTAATTCTAGAGCTAATACATGCATTAAGCGCCGACTTAGGGAGGCGCGCTTTTATCAGATCAAAACCGACCGGGTTCGTCCTGTGACGTTTGATGACTCTGGATAACCACGCGGATCGTACGGTCTCTGCACCGACGACGTATCATTCAAGTGTCTGCCCTATCAACTGTCGAAGGTACGCTACGTGCCTACCTTTGTGATAACGGGTAACGGGGAATCAGGGTTCGATTCCGGAGAGGGAGCCTGAGAAACGGCTACCACATCCAAGGAAGGCAGCAGGCGCGCAAATTACCCATTCCCGACACGGGGAGGTAGTGACGAAAAATAACAATACAGGACTCTAACGAGGCCCTGTAATTGGAATGAGTACATCCTAAAACTCTTAACGAGTATCCATTGGAGGGCAAGTCTGGTGCCAGCAGCCGCGGTAATTCCAGCTCCAACAGTGTATGCTAAAGTTGTTGCGGTTGAAAAGCTCGTAGTTGGATTTTGGGCGAGCGCCGCCGGTCCGTCGCAAGGCGTGTCACTGGTTGCGTTCGCCTCACCTTCGGTTCTCCGTCGGTGCTCTTGACTGAGTGTCGGCGGTGGCCGATAAGTTTACTTTGAAAAAATTAGAGTGTTCAAAGCAGGCTGTTCGCCTGCATAGTGTTGCATGGAATAATGGAATAGGACCTCGGTTCTATTTTGTTGGTTTTCGGAGCACGAGGTAATGATTAAGAGGGACAGACGGGGGCGTCCGTACTCTGCCGTTAGAGGTGAAATTCTTGGATCGGCGGAAGACGAACTACTGCGAAAGCATTCGCCAAGAATGTTTTCTTTAATCAAGAGCGAAAGTCAGAGGTTCGAAGACGATCAGATACCGTCCTAGTTCTGACTATAAACGATGCCAACTAGCGATCGGGAGGCGTTACCATGACGACCTTTCCGGCAGCTTCCGGGAAACCAAAGTCTTTGGGTTCCGGGGGAAGTATGGTTGCAAAGCTGAAACTTAAAGGAATTGACGGAAGGGCACCACCAGGAGTGGAGCCTGCGGCTTAATTTGACTCAACACGGGGAAACTCACCCGGCCCGGACACAGGTAGGATTGACAGATTGAGAGCTCTTTCTTGATTCTGTGGGTGGTGGTGCATGGCCGTTCTTAGTTGGTGGAGCGATTTGTCTGGTTAATTCCGATAACGAACGAGACTCTGGCATGCTAAATAGTTACGCGACCTTCTCGGTCGGCGTCTAACTTCTTAGAGGGACTAGTGGCGTTTAGCCACACGAGATTGAGCAATAACAGGTCTGTGATGCCCTTAGATGTCCGGGGCCGCACGCGCGCTACACTGAGTGAAGCAGCGAGTGTCTAACCTAGGCCGAAAGGTCCGGGTAACCCGTTGAACCTCATTCGTGATTGGGATAGGGACTTGCAATTGTTTCCCTTGAACGAGGAATTCCCAGTAAGCGCAAGTCATCAACTTGCGTTGATTACGTCCCTGCCCTTTGTACACACCGCCCGTCGCTACTACCGATTGAATGGTTTAGTGAGATCCTTGGATCGGCCCCGTCGCGGCTGGCAACGGCCGCGTCGGCGTGTCGAGAAGACGATCAAACTTGATCATTTAGAGGAAGTAAAAGTCGTAACAAGGTTTCCGTAGGTGAACCTGCGGAAGGATCATTACCGAAGGTGGTGGTAGGCCCCGGCCGACCGCGCACTGAATTGTCTTTGGGTGCCGCCGAGAGGGCGGCCGTCAATCGGGGTTCCGCCCCGTGCGACACGCGTAACACGTTGGCATAGCAAGGCAGCCGAG
>NC_135262.1:15785000-15790000 GCF_964204865.1 Styela clava | reverse complement strand
AAAGAAGCCGAGCCGAAAAAAGTTAAAGTACAAACGTGCAAGCATACTAGCCTAACCCTAGGTAAGGCATGTCAGAGCGAAAGACAGTAAACTCGAATGAGCCAAGAAAGAGCGGTGCGGGGCCGGTCGGAGCGCACCCTTTTCTCGGTGGCTGGCGGGCGAGAGAGTGCTGCGTCGCCGGCATCGGCGTCGAAAGAAGCCGAGCCGAAAACAGTTAAAGTACAAACGTGCAAGCATACTAACCTAACCCTAGGTAAGGCATGTCAGAGCGAAAGACAGTAATTTCGAATGAGCCAAGAAAGAGCGGTGCGGGGCCGGTCGGAGCGCACCCTTTTCTCGGTGGTTGGCGGGCGAGAGAGTGCTGCGTCGCCGGCATCGGCGTCGAAAGAAGCCGAGCCGAAAAAAGTTAAAGTACAAACGTGCAAGCATACTAACCTAACCCTAGGTAAGGCATGTCAGAGCGAAAGACAGTAATTTCGAATGAGCCAAGAAAGAGCGGTGCGGGGCCGGTCGGAGCGCACCCTTTTCTCGGTGGCTGGCGGGCGAGAGAGTGCTGCGTCGCCGGCATCGGCGTCGAAAGAAGCCGAGCCGAAAAAAGTTAAAGTACAAACGTGCAAGCATACTAACCTAACCCTAGGTAAGGCATGTCAGAGCGAAAGACAGTAATTTCGAATGAGCCAAGAAAGAGCGGTGCGGGGCCGGTCGGAGCGCACCCTTTTCTCGGTGGCTGGCGGGCGAGAGAGTGCTGCGTCGCCGGCATCGGCGTCGAAAGAAGCCGAGCCGAAAAAAGTTAAAGTACAAACGTGCAAGCATACTAACCTAACCCTAGGTAAGGCATGTCAGAGCGAAAGACAGTAATTTCGAATGAGCCAAGAAAGAGCGGTGCGGGGCCGGTCGGAGCGCACCCTTTTCTCGGTGGCTGGCGGGCGAGAGAGTGCTGCGTCGCCGGCATCGGCGTCGAAAGAAGCCGAGCCGAAAAAAGTTAAAGTACAAACGTGCAAGCATACTAACCTAACCCTAGGTAAGGCATGTCAGAGCGAAAGACAGTAATTTCGAATGAGCCAAGAAAGAGCGGTGCGGGGCCGGTCGGAGCGCACCCTTTTCTCGGTGGCTGGCGGGCGAGAGAGTGCTGCGTCGCCGGCATCGGCGTCGAAAGAAGCCGAGCCGGAAAAAGTTAAAGTACAAACGTGCAAGCATACTAGCCTAACCCTAGGTAAGGCATGTCAGAGCGAAAGACAGTAATTTCGAATGAGCCAAGAAAGAGCGGTGCGGGGCCGGTCGGAGCGCACCCTTTTCTCGGTGGCTGGCGGGCGAGAGAGTGCTGCGTCGCCGGCATCGGCGTCGAAAGAAGCCGAGCCGAAAAAAGTTAAAGTACAAACGTGCAAGCATACTAACCTAACCCTAGGTAAGGCATGTCAGAGCGAAAGACAGTAATTTCGAATGAGCCAAGAAAGAGCGGTGCGGGGCCGGTCGGAGCGCACCCTTTTCTCGGTGGCTGGCGGGCGAGAGAGTGCTGCGTCGCCGGCATCGGCGTCGAAAGAAGCCGAGCCGAAAAAAGTTAAAGTACAAACGTGCAAGCATACTAACCTAACCCTAGGTAAGGCATGTCAGAGCGAAAGACAGTAATTTCGAATGAGCCAAGAAAGAGCGGTGCGGGGCCGGTCGGAGCGCACCCTTTTCTCGGTGGCTGGCGGGCGAGAGAGTGCTGCGTCGCCGGCATCGGCGTCGAAAGAAGCCGAGCCGAAAAAAGTTAAAGTACAAACGTGCAAGCATACTAACCTAACCCTAGGTAAGGCATGTTAGAGCGAAAGACAGTAAACTCGAATGAGCCAAGAAAGAGCGGTGCGGGGCCGGTCGGAGCGCACCCTTTTCTCGGTGGCTGGCGGGCGAGAGAGTGCTGCGTCGCCAGCATCGGCGTCGAAAGAAGCCGAGCCGAAAAAAGTTAAAGTACAAACGTGCAAGCATACTAACCTAACCCTAGGTAAGGCATGTCAGAGCGAAAGACAGTAATTTCGAATGAGCCAAGAAAGAGCGGTGCGGGGCCGGTCGGAGCGCACCCTTTTCTCGGTGGCTGGCGGGCGAGAGAGTGCTGCGTCGCCGGTATCGGCGTCGAAAGAAGCCGAGCCGAAAAAAGTTAAAGTACAAACGTGCAAGCATACTAGCCTAACCCTAGGTAAGGCATGTCAGAGCGAAAGACAGTAATTTCGAATGAGCCAAGAAAGAGCGGTGCGGGGCCGGTCGGAGCGCACCCTTTTCTCGGTGGCTGGCGGGCGAGAGAGTGCTGCGTCGCCGGCATCGGCGTCAAAAGAAGCCGAGCCGAAAAAAGTTAAAGTACAAACGTGCAAGCATACTAACCTAACCCTAGGTAAGGCATGTTAGAGCGAAAAACAGTAAACTCGAATGAGCCAAGAAAGAGCGGTGCGGGGCCGGTCGGAGCGCACCCTTTTCTCGGTGGCTGGCGGGCGAGAGAGTGCTGCGTCGCCAGCATCGGCGTCGAAAGAAGCCGAGCCGAAAAAAGTTAAAGTACAAACGTGCAAGCATACTAACCTAACCCTAGGTAAGGCATGTCAGAGCGAAAGACAGTAATTTCGAATGAGCCAAGAAAGAGCGGTGCGGGGCCGGTCGGAGCGCACCCTTTTCTCGGTGGCTGGCGGGCGAGAGAGTGCTGCGTCGCCGGCATCGGCGTCGAAAGAAGCCGAGCCGAAAAAAGTTAAAGTACAAACGTGCAAGCATACTAGCCTAACCCTAGGTAAGGCATGTCAGAGCGAAAGACAGTAATTTCGAATGAGCCAAGAAAGAGCGGTGAGGGGCCGGTCGGAGCGCACCCTTTTCTCGGTGGCTGGCGGGCGAGAGAGTGCTGCGTCGCCGGCATCGGCGTCGAAAGAAGCCGAGCCGAAAAAAGTTAAAGTACAAACGTGCAAGCATACTAACCTAACCCTAGGTAAGGCATGTCAGAGCGAAAGACAGTAATTTCGAATGAGCCAAGAAAGAGCGGTGCGGGGCCGGTCGGAGCGCACCCTTTTCTCGGTGGCTGGCGGGCGAGAGAGTGCTGCGTCGCCGGCATCGGCGTCGAAAGAAGCCGAGCCAAAAAAAGTTAAAGTACAAACGTGCAAGCATACTAACCTAACCCTAGGTAAGGCATGTTAGAGCGAAAGACAGTAAACTCGAATGAGCCAAGAAAGAGCGGTGCGGGGCCGGTCGGAGCGCACCCTTTTCTTGGTGGCTGGCGGGCGAGAGAGTGCTGCGTCGCCGGCATCGGCGTCGAAAGAAGCCGAGCCAAAAAAAGTTAAAGTACAAACGCGATGCTAATGAGCGAGCCGTTGTCTCGACTAATATGTAGGGGGCGTTCGATCGAGCGTCTGGCTTGAGCGCTTGTCGGCCTAGCAGAACGGTCGCATTGTTATGCCCGGGTTTTAGGCACCGCTGCAGGCGGCCGGCAGAGCTCTTGTTTGTGCGAAACTGAATGGATCGAGCCCGAGAGAGGGCGAGCAAAGAAAAAACGCAAATCGCTCCGCCTGGCACTGCCGGCGAGAGCGTGGACGTCGCGGCCAGCGACTGTCGAAGCTGAGTACGGCCGCAGGCGATCGCCTCGGTCTTAAACGAATGCGACGAGCACGCGCCGGGCGGCCCAGCAAGGGCCGAGCGCAGCTGTCGCAGCTATCTGGTTGATCCTGCCAGTAGTGATATGCTTGTCTCAAAGATTAAGCCATGCAGGTGCAAGTACGAGTTCTCGTAAAGCGAAACTGCGAATGGCTCATTAAATCAGTCTTGGTTTATTTGGTCTCGTAAGCGAAGTGGATAACTGTGGTAATTCTAGAGCTAATACATGCATTAAGCGCCGACTTCGGGAGGCGCGCTTTTATCAGATCAAAACCGACCGGGTTCGTCCTGTGACGTTTGATGACTCTGGATAACCACGCGGATCGTACGGTCTCTGCACCGACGACGTATCATTCAAGTGTCTGCCCTATCAACTGTCGAAGGTACGCTACGTGCCTACCTTTGTGATAACGGGTAACGGGGAATCAGGGTTCGATTCCGGAGAGGGAGCCTGAGAAACGGCTACCACATCCAAGGAAGGCAGCAGGCGCGCAAATTACCCATTCCCGACACGGGGAGGTAGTGACGAAAAATAACAATACAGGACTCTAACGAGGCCCTGTAATTGGAATGAGTACATCCTAAAACTCTTAACGAGTATCCATTGGAGGGCAAGTCTGGTGCCAGCAGCCGCGGTAATTCCAGCTCCAACAGTGTATGCTAAAGTTGTTGCGGTTGAAAAGCTCGTAGTTGGATTTTGGGCGAGCGCCGCCGGTCCGTCGCAAGGCGTGTCACTGGTTGCGTTCGCCTCACCTTCGGTTCTCCGTCGGTGCTCTTGACTGAGTGTCGGCGGTGGCCGATAAGTTTACTTTGAAAAAAATTAGAGTGTTCAAAGCAGGCTGTTCGCCTGCATAGTGTTGCATGGAATAATGGAATAGGACCTCGGTTCTATTTTGTTGGTTTTCGGAGCACGAGGTAATGATTAAGAGGGACAGACGGGGGCGTCCGTACTCTGCCGTTAGAGGTGAAATTCTTGGATCGGCGGAAGACGAACTACTGCGAAAGCATTCGCCAAGAATGTTTTCTTTAATCAAGAGCGAAAGTCAGAGGTTCGAAGACGATCAGATACCGTCCTAGTTCTGACTATAAACGATGCCAACTAGCGATCGGGAGGCGTTACCATGACGACCTTTCCGGCAGCTTCCGGGAAACCAAAGTCTTTGGGTTCCGGGGGAAGTATGGTTGCAAAGCTGAAACTTAAAGGAATTGACGGAAGGGCACCACCAGGAGTGGAGCCTGCGGCTTAATTTGACTCAACACGGGGAAACTCACCCGGCCCGGACACAGGTAGGATTGACAGATTGAGAGCTCTTTCTTGATTCTGTGGGTGGTGGTGCATGGCCGTTCTTAGTTGGTGGAGCGATTTGTCTGGTTAATTCCGATAACGAACGAGACTCTGG
>NC_135262.1:15775000-15777500 GCF_964204865.1 Styela clava | reverse complement strand
AGTAATTTCGAATGAGCCAAGAAAGAGCGGTGCGGGGCCGGTCGGAGCGCACCCTTTTCTCGGTGGCTGGCGGGCGAGAGAGTGCTGCGTCGCCGGCATCGGCGTCGAAAGAAGCCGAGCCGAAAAAAGTTAAAGTACAAACGTGCAAGCATACTAACCTAACCCTAGGTAAGGCATGTTAGAGCGAAAGACAGTAAACTCGAATGAGCCAAGAAAGAGCGGTGCGGGGCCGGTCGGAGCGCACCCTTTTCTCGGTGGCTGGCGGGCGAGAGAGTGCTGCGTCGCCAGCATCGGCGTCGAAAGAAGCCGAGCCGAAAAAAGTTAAAGTACAAACGTGCAAGCATACTAACCTAACCCTAGGTAAGGCATGTCAGAGCGAAAGACAGTAATTTCGAATGAGCCAAGAAGGAGCGGTGCGGGGCCGGTCGGAGCGCACCCTTTTCTCGGTGGCTGGCGGGCGAGAGAGTGCTGCGTCGCCGGTATCGGCGTCGAAAGAAGCCGAGCCGAAAAAAGTTAAAGTACAAACGTGCAAGCATACTAGCCTAACCCTAGGTAAGGCATGTCAGAGCGAAAGACAGTAATTTCGAATGAGCCAAGAAAGAGCGGTGCGGGGCCGGTCGGAGCGCACCCTTTTCTCGGTGGCTGGCGGGCGAGAGAGTGCTGCGTCGCCGGCATCGGCGTCAAAAGAAGCCGAGCCGAAAAAAGTTAAAGTACAAACGTGCAAGCATACTAACCTAACCCTAGGTAAGGCATGTTAGAGCGAAAGACAGTAAACTCGAATGAGCCAAGAAAGAGCGGTGCGGGGCCGGTCGGAGCGCACCCTTTTCTCGGTGGCTGGCGGGCGAGAGAGTGCTGCGTCGCCAGCATCGGCGTCGAAAGAAGCCGAGCCGAAAAAAGTTAAAGTACAAACGTGCAAGCATACTAACCTAACCCTAGGTAAGGCATGTCAGAGCGAAAGACAGTAATTTCGAATGAGCCAAGAAAGAGCGGTGCGGGGCCGGTCGGAGCGCACCCTTTTCTCGGTGGCTGGCGGGCGAGAGAGTGCTGCGTCGCCGGCATCGGCGTCGAAAGAAGCCGAGCCGAAAAAAGTTAAAGTACAAACGTGCAAGCATACTAGCCTAACCCTAGGTAAGGCATGTCAGAGCGAAAGACAGTAATTTCGAATGAGCCAAGAAAGAGCGGTGCGGGGCCGGTCGGAGCGCACCCTTTTCTCGGTGGCTGGCGGGCGAGAGAGTGCTGCGTCGCCGGCATCGGCGTCGAAAGAAGCCGAGCCGAAAAAAGTTAAAGTACAAACGTGCAAGCATACTAACCTAACCCTAGGTAAGGCATGTCAGAGCGAAAGACAGTAATTTCGAATGAGCCAAGAAAGAGCGGTGCGGGGCCGGTCGGAGCGCACCCTTTTCTCGGTGGCTGGCGGGCGAGAGAGTGCTGCGTCGCCGGCATCGGCGTCGAAAGAAGCCGAGCCAAAAAAAGTTAAAGTACAAACGTGCAAGCATACTAACCTAACCCTAGGTAAGGCATGTTAGAGCGAAAGACAGTAAACTCGAATGAGCCAAGAAAGAGCGGTGCGGGGCCGGTCGGAGCGCACCCTTTTCTCGGTGGCTGGCGGGCGAGAGAGTGCTGCGTCGCCGGCATCGGCGTCGAAAGAAGCCGAGCCAAAAAAAGTTAAAGTACAAACGCGATGCTAATGAGCGAGCCGTTGTCTCGACTAATATGTAGGGGGCGTTCGATCGAGCGTCTGGCTTGAGCGCTTGTCGGCCTAGCAGAACGGTCGCATTGTTATGCCCGGGTTTTAGGCACCGCTGCAGGCGGCCGGCAGAGCTCTTGTTTGTGCGAAACTGAATGGATCGAGCCCGAGAGAGGGCGAGCAAAGAAAAAACGCAAATCGCTCCGCCTGGCACTGCCGGCGAGAGCGTGGACGTCGCGGCCAGCGACTGTCGAAGCTGAGTACGGCCGCAGGCGATCGCCTCGGTCTTAAACGAATGCGACGAGCACGCGCCGGGCGGCCCAGCAAGGGCCGAGCGCAGCTGTCGCAGCTATCTGGTTGATCCTGCCAGTAGTGATATGCTTGTCTCAAAGATTAAGCCATGCAGGTGCAAGTACGAGTTCTCGTAAAGCGAAACTGCGAATGGCTCATTAAATCAGTCTTGGTTTATTTGGTCTCGTAAGCGAAGTGGATAACTGTGGTAATTCTAGAGCTAATACATGCATTAAGCGCCGACTTCGGGAGGCGCGCTTTTATCAGATCAAAACCGACCGGGTTCGTCCTGTGACGTTTGATGACTCTGGATAACCACGCGGATCGTACGGTCTCTGCACCGACGACGTATCATTCAAGTGTCTGCCCTATCAACTGTCGAAGGTACGCTACGTGCCTACCTTTGTAATAACGGGTAACGGGGAATCAGGGTTCGATTCCGGAGAGGGAGCCTGAGAAACGGCTACCACATCCAAGGAAGGCAGCAGGCGCGCAAATTACCCATTCCCGACACGGGGAGGT
>NC_135262.1:15765000-15767500 GCF_964204865.1 Styela clava | reverse complement strand
CTGCGTCGCCAGCATCGGCGTCGAAAGAAGCCGAGCCGAAAAAAGTTAAAGTACAAACGTGCAAGCATACTAACCTAACCCTAGGTAAGGCATGTTAGAGCGAAAGACAGTAAACTCGAATGAGCCAAGAAAGAGCGGTGCGGGGCCGGTCGGAGCGCACCCTTTTCTCGGTGGCTGGCGGGCGAGAGAGTGCTGCGTCGCCAGCATCGGCGTCGAAAGAAGCCGAGCCGAAAAAAGTTAAAGTACAAACGTGCAAGCATACTAACCTAACCCTAGGTAAGGCATGTCAGAGCGAAAGACAGTAATTTCGAATGAGCCAAGAAAGAGCGGTGCGGGGCCGGTCGGAGCGCACCCTTTTCTCGGTGGCTGGCGGGCGAGAGAGTGCTGCGTCGCCGGCATCGGCGTCGAAAGAAGCCGAGCCGAAAAAAGTTAAAGTTCAAACGTGCAAGCATACTAGCCTAACCCTAGGTAAGGCATGTCAGAGCGAAAGACAGTAATTTCGAATGAGCCAAGAAAGAGCGGTGCGGGGCCGGTCGGAGCGCACCCTTTTCTCGGTGGCTGGCGGGCGAGAGAGTGCTGCGTCGCCGGCATCGGCGTCGAAAGAAGCCGAGCCGAAAAAAGTTAAAGTACAAACGTGCAAGCATACTAACCTAACCCTAGGTAAGGCATGTTAGAGCGAAAGACAGTAAACTCGAATGAGCCAAGAAAGAGCGGTGCGGGGCCGGTCGGAGCGCACCCTTTTCTCGGTGGCTGGCGGGCGAGAGAGTGCTGCGTCGCCGGCATCGGCGTCGAAAGAAGCCGAGCCAAAAAAAGTTAAAGTACAAACGCGATGCTAATGAGCGAGCCGTTGTCTCGACTAATATGTAGGGGGCGTTCGATCGAGCGTCTGGCTTGAGCGCTTGTCGGCCTAGCAGAACGGTCGCATTGTTATGCCCGGGTTTTAGGCACCGCTGCAGGCGGCCGGCAGAGCTCTTGTTTGTGCGAAACTGAATGGATCGAGCCCGAGAGAGGGCGAGCAAAGAAAAAACGCAAATCGCTCCGCCTGGCACTGCCGGCGAGAGCGTGGACGTCGCGGCCAGCGACTGTCGAAGCTGAGTACGGCCGCAGGCGATCGCCTCGGTCTTAAACGAATGCGACGAGCACGCGCCGGGCGGCCCAGCAAGGGCCGAGCGCAGCTGTCGCAGCTATCTGGTTGATCCTGCCAGTAGTGATATGCTTGTCTCAAAGATTAAGCCATGCAGGTGCAAGTACGAGTTCTCGTAAAGCGAAACTGCGAATGGCTCATTAAATCAGTCTTGGTTTATTTGGTCTCGTAAGCGAAGTGGATAACTGTGGTAATTCTAGAGCTAATACATGCATTAAGCGCCGACTTTGGGAGGCGCGCTTTTATCAGATCAAAACCGACCGGGTTCGTCCTGTGACGTTCGATGACTCTGGATAACCACGCGGATCGTACGGTCTCCGCACCGACGACGTATCATTCAAGTGTCTGCCCTATCAACTGTCGAAGGTACGCTACGTGCCTACCTTTGTGATAACGGGTAACGGGGAATCAGGGTTCGATTCCGGAGAGGGAGCCTGAGAAACGGCTATCACATCCAAGGAAGGCAGCAGGCGCGCAAATTACCCATTCCCGACACGGGGAGGTAGTGACGAAAAATAACAATACAGGACTCTAACGAGGCCCTGTAATTGGAATGAGTACATCCTAAAACTCTTAACGAGTATCCATTGGAGGGCAAGTCTGGTGCCAGCAGCCGCGGTAATTCCAGCTCCAACAGTGTATGCTAAAGTTGTTGCGGTTGAAAAGCTCGTAGTTGGATTTTGGGCGAGCGCCGCCGGTCCGTCGCAAGGCGTGTCACTGGTTGCGTTCGCCTCACCTTCGGTTCTCCGTCGGTGCTCTTGACTGAGTGTCGGCGGTGGCCGATAAGTTTACTTTGAAAAAATTAGAGTGTTCAAAGCAGGCTGTTCGCCTGCATAGTGTTGCATGGAATAATGGAATAGGACCTCGGTTCTATTTTGTTGGTTTTCGGAGCACGAGGTAATGATTAAGAGGGACAGACGGGGGCGTCCGTACTCTGCCGTTAGAGGTGAAATTCTTGGATCGGCGGAAGACGAACTACTGCGAAAGCATTCGCCAAGAATGTTTTCTTTAATCAAGAGCGAAAGTCAGAGGTTCGAAGACGATCAGATACCGTCCTAGTTCTGACTATAAACGATGCCAACTAGCGATCGGGAGGCGTTACCATGACGACCTTTCCGGCAGCTTCCGGGAAACCAAAGTCTTTGGGTTCCGGGGGAAGTATGGTTGCAAAGCTGAAACTTAAAGGAATTGACGGAAGGGCACCACCAGGAGTGGAGCCTGCGGCTTAATTTGACTCGACACGGGGAAACTCACCCGGCCCGGACACAGGTAGGATTGACAGATTGAGAGCTCTTTCTTGATTCTGTGGGTGGTGGTGCATGGCCGTTCTTAGTTGGTGGAGCGATTTGTCTGGTT
>NC_135262.1:15755000-15757500 GCF_964204865.1 Styela clava | reverse complement strand
GTAAGGCATGTCAGAGCGAAAGACAGTAATTTCGAATGAGCCAAGAAAGAGCGGTGCGGGGCCGGTCGGAGCGCACCCTTTTCTCGGTGGCTGGCGGGCGAGAGAGTGCTGCGTCGCCGGCATCGGCGTCGAAAGAAGCCGAGCCGAAAAAAGTTAAAGTACAAACGTGCAAGCATACTAACCTAACCCTAGGTAAGGCATGTCAGAGCGAAAGACAGTAATTTCGAATGAGCCAGGAAAGAGCGGTGCGGGGCCGGTCGGAGCGCACCCTTTTCTCGGTGGCTGGCGGGCGAGAGAGTGCTGCGTCGCCGGCATCGGCGTCGAAAGAAGCTGAGCCGAAAAAAGTTAAAGTACAAACGTGCAAGCATACTAACCTAACCCTAGGTAAGGCATGTCAGAGCGAAAGACAGTAATTTCGAATGAGCCAAGAAAGAGCGGTGCGGGGCCGGTCGGAGCGCACCCTTTTCTCGGTGGCTGGCGGGCGAGAGAGTGCTGCGTCGCCGGCATCGGCGTCGAAAGAAGCCGAGCCGAAAAAAGTTAAAGTACAAACGTGCAAGCATACTAACCTAACCCTAGGTAAGGCATGTCAGAGCGAAAGACAGTAATTTCGAATGAGCCAAGAAAGAGCGGTGCGGGGCCGGTCGGAGCGCACCCTTTTCTCGGTGGCTGGCCGGCGAGAGAGTGCTGCGTCGCCGGCATCGGCGTCGAAAGAAGCCGAGCCGGAAAAAGTTAAAGTACAAACGTGCAAGCATACTAGCCTAACCCTAGGTAAGGCATGTCAGAGCGAAAGACAGTAATTTCGAATGAGCCAAGAAAGAGCGGTGCGGGGTCGGTCGGAGCGCACCCTTTTCTCGGTGGCTGGCGGGCGAGAGAGTGCTGCGTCGCCGGCATCGGCGTCGAAAGAAGCCGAGCCGAAAAAAGTTAAAGTACAAACGTGCAAGCATACTAACCTAACCCTAGGTAAGGCATGTCAGAGCGAAAGACAGTAATTTCGAATGAGCTAAGAAAGAGCGGTGCGGGGCCGGTCGGAGCGCACCCTTTTCTCGGTGGCTGGCGGGCGAGAGAGTGCTGCGTCGCCGGCATCGGCGTCGAAAGAAGCCGAGCCGAAAAAAGTTAAAGTACAAACGTGCAAGCATACTAACCTAACCCTAGGTAAGGCATGTTAGAGCGAAAGACAGTAAACTCGAATGAGCCAAGAAAGAGCGGTGCGGGGCCGGTCGGAGCGCACCCTTTTCTCGGTGGCTGGCGGGCGAGAGAGTGCTGCGTCGCCAGCATCGGCGTCGAAAGAAGCCGATCCGAAAAAAGTTAAAGTACAAACGTGCAAGCATACTAACCTAACCCTAGGTAAGGCATGTCAGAGCGAAAGACAGTAATTTCGAATGAGCCAAGAAAGAGCGGTGCGGGGCCGGTCGGAGCGCACCCTTTTCTCGGTGGCTGGCGGGCGAGAGAGTGCTGCGTCGCCGGCATCGGCGTCGAAAGAAGCCGAGCCGAAAAAAGTTAAAGTACAAACGTGCAAGCATACTAGCCTAACCCTAGGTAAGGCATGTCAGAGCGAAAGACAGTAATTTCGAATGAGCCAAGAAAGAGCGGTGCGGGGCCGGTCGGAGCGCACCCTTTTCTCGGTGGCTGGCGGGCGAGAGAGTGCTGCGTCGCCGGCATCGGCGTCGGAAGAAGCCGAGCCGAAAAAAGTTAAAGTACAAACGTGCAAGCATACTAACCTAACCCCAGGTAAGGCATGTCAGAGCGAAAGACAGTAATTTCGAATGAGCCAAGAAAGAGCGGTGCGGGGCCGGTCGGAGCGCACCCTTTTCTCGGTGGCTGGCGGGCGAGAGAGTGCTGCGTCGCCGGCATCGGCGTCGAAAGAAGCCGAGCCGAAAAAAGTTAAAGTACAAACGTGCAAGCATACTAACCTAACCCTAGGTAAGGCATGTTAGAGCGAAAGACAGTAAACTCGAATGAGCCAAGAAAGAGCGGTGCGGGGCCGGTCGGAGCGCACCCTTTTCTCGGTGGCTGGCGGGCGAGAGAGTGCTGCGTCGCCGGCATCGGCGTCGAAAGAAGCCGAGCCAAAAAAAGTTAAAGTACAAACGCGATGCTAATGAGCGAGCCGTTGTCTCGACTAATATGTAGGGGGCGTTCGATCGAGCGTCTGGCTTGAGCGCTTGTCGGCCTAGCAGAACGGTCGCATTGTTATGCCCGGGTTTTAGGCACCGCTGCAGGCGGCCGGCAGAGCTCTTGTTTGTGCGAAACTGAATGGATCGAGCCCGAGAGAGGGCGAGCAAAGAAAAAACGCAAATCGCTCCGCCTGGCACTGCCGGCGAGAGCGTGGACGTCGCGGCCAGCGACTGTCGAAGCTGAGTACGGCCGCAGGCGATCGCCTCGGTCTTAAACGAATGCGACGAGCACGCGCCGGGCGGCCCAGCAAGGGCCGAGCGCAGCTGTCGCAGCTATCTGGTTGATCCTGCCAGTAGTGATATGCTTGTCTCAAAGATTAAGCCATGCA
>NC_135262.1:15742500-15747500 GCF_964204865.1 Styela clava | reverse complement strand
CGGTGGCTGGCGGGCGAGAGAGTGCTGCGTCGCCGGCATCGGCGTCGAAAGAAGCCGAGCCGAAAAAAGTTAAAGTACAAACGTGCAAGCATACTAACCTAACCCTAGGTAAGGCATGTCAGAGCGAAAGACAGTAATTTCGAATGAGCCAAGAAAGAGCGGTGCGGGGCCGGTCGGAGCGCACCCTTTTCTCGGTGGCTGGCGGGCGAGAGAGTGCTGCGTCGCCGGCATCGGCGTCGAAAGAAGCCGAGCCGAAAAAAGTTAAAGTACAAACGTGCAAGCATACTAACCTAACCCTAGGTAAGGCATGTCAGAGCGAAAGACAGTAATTTCGAATGAGCCAAGAAAGAGCGGTGCGGGGCCGGTCGGAGCGCACCCTTTTCTCGGTGGCTGGCGGGCGAGAGAGTGCTGCGTCGCCAGCATCGGCGTCGAAAGAAGCCGAGCCGAAAAAAGTTAAAGTACAAACGTGCAAGCATACTAACCTAACCCTAGGTAAGGCATGTTAGAGCGAAAGACAGTAAACTCAAATGAGCCAAGAAAGAGCGGTGCGGGGCCGGTCGGAGCGCACCCTTTTTTCGGTGGCTGGCGGGCGAGAGAGTGCTGCGTCGCCAGCATCGGCGTCGAAAGAAGCCGAGCCGAAAAAAGTTAAAGTACAAACGTGCAAGCATACTAACCTAACCCTAGGCAAGGCATGTCAGAGCGAAAGACAGTAATTTCGAATGAGCCAAGAAAGAGCGGTGCGGGGCCGGTCGGAGCGCACCCTTTTCTCGGTGGCTGGCGGGCGAGAGAGTGCTGCGTCGCCGGCATCGGCGTCGAAAGAAGCCGAGCCGAAAAAAGTTAAAGTACAAACGTGCAAGCATACTAGCCTAACCCTAGGTAAGGCATGTCAGAGCGAAAGACAGTAATTTCGAATGAGCCAAGAAAGAGCGGTGCGGGGCCGGTCGGAGCGCACCCTTTTCTCGGTGGCTGGCGGGCGAGAGAGTGCTGCGTCGCCGGCATCGGCGTCGAAAGAAGCCGAGCCGAAAAAAGTTAAAGTACAAACGTGCAAGCATACTAACCTAACCCTAGGTAAGGCATGTTAGAGCGAAAGACAGTAAACTCGAATGAGCCAAGAAAGAGCGGTGCGGGGCCGGTCGGAGCGCACCTTTTTCTCGGTGGCTGGCGGGCGAGAGAGTGCTGCGTCGCCGGCATCGGCGTCGAAAGAAGCCGAGCCAAAAAAAGTTAAAGTACAAACGCGATGCTAATGAGCGAGCCGTTATCTCGACTAATATGTAGGGGGCGTTCGATCGAGCGTCTGGCTTGAGCGCTTGTCGGCCTAGCAGAACGGTCGCATTGTTATGCCCGGGTTTTAGGCACCGCTGCAGGCGGCCGGCAGAGCTCTTGTTTGTGCGAAACTGAATGGATCGAGCCCGAGAGAGGGCGAGCAAAGAAAAAACGCAAATCGCTCCGCCTGGCACTGCCGGCGAGAGCGTGGACGTCGCGGCCAGCGACTGTCGAAGCTGAGTACGGCCGCAGGCGATCGCCTCGGTCTTAAACGAATGCGACGAGCACGCGCCGGGCGGCCCAGCAAGGGCCGAGCGCAGCTGTCGCAGCTATCTGGTTGATCCTGCCAGTAGTGATATGCTTGTCTCAAAGATTAAGCCATGCAGGTGCAAGTACGAGTTCTCGTAAAGCGAAACTGCGAATGGCTCATTAAATCAGTCTTGGTTTATTTGGTCTCGTAAGCGAAGTGGATAACTGTGGTAATTCTAGAGCTAATACATGCATTAAGCGCCGACTTCGGGAGGCGCGCTTTTATCAGATCAAAACCGACCGGGTTCGTCCTGTGACGTTTGATGACTCTGGATAACCACGCGGATCGTACGGTCTCTGCACCGACGACGTATCATTCAAGTGTCTGCCCTATCAACTGTCGAAGGTACGCTACGTGCCTACCTTTGTGATAACGGGTAACGGGGAATCAGGGTTCGATTCCGGAGAGGGAGCCTGAGAAACGGCTACCACATCCAAGGAAGGCAGCAGGCGCGCAAATTACCCATTCCCGACACGGGGAGGTAGTGACGAAAAATAACAATACAGGACTCTAACGAGGCCCTGTAATTGGAATGAGTACATCCTAAAACTCTTAACGAGTATCCATTGGAGGGCAAGTCTGGTGCCAGCAGCCGCGGTAATTCCAGCTCCAACAGTGTATGCTAAAGTTGTTGCGGTTGAAAAGCTCGTAGTTGGATTTTGGGCGAGCGCCGCCGGTCCGTCGCAAGGCGTGTCACTGGTTGCGTTCGCCTCACCTTCGGTTCTCCGTCGGTGCTCTTGACTGAGTGTCGGCGGTGGCCGATAAGTTTACTTTGAAAAAATTAGAGTGTTCAAAGCAGGCTGTTCGCCTGCATAGTGTTGCATGGAATAATGGAATAGGACCTCGGTTCTATTTTGTTGGTTTTCGGAGCACGAGGTAATGATTAAGAGGGACAGACGGGGGCGTCCGTACTCTGCCGTTAGAGGTGAAATTCTTGGATCGGCGGAAGACGAACTACTGCGAAAGCATTCGCCAAGAATGTTTTCTTTAATCAAGAGCGAAAGTCAGAGGTTCGAAGACGATCAGATACCGTCCTAGTTCTGACTATAAACGATGCCAACTAGCGATCGGGAGGCGTTACCATGACGACCTTTCCGGCAGCTTCCGGGAAACCAAAGTCTTTGGGTTCCGGGGGAAGTATGGTTGCAAAGCTGAAACTTAAAGGAATTGACGGAAGGGCACCACCAGGAGTAGAGCCTGCGGCTTAATTTGACTCAACACGGGGAAACTCACCCGGCCCGGACACAGGTAGGATTGACAGATTGAGAGCTCTTTCTTGATTCTGTGGGTGGTGGTGCATGGCCGTTCTTAGTTGGTGGAGCGATTTGTCTGGTTAATTCCGATAACGAACGAGACTCTGGCATGCTAAATAGTTACGCGACCTTCTCGGTCGGCGTCTAACTTCTTAGAGGGACTAGTGGCGTTTAGCCACACGAGATTGAGCAATAACAGGTCTGTGATGCCCTTAGATGTCCGGGGCCGCACGCGCGCTACACTGAGTGAAGCAGCGAGTGTCTAACCTAGGCCGAAAGGTCCGGGTAACCCGTTGAACCTCATTCGTGATTGGGATAGGGACTTGCAATTGTTTCCCTTGAACGAGGAATTCCCAGTAAGCGCAAGTCATCAACTTGCGTTGATTACGTCCCTGCCCTTTGTACACACCGCCCGTCGCTACTACCGATTGAATGGTTTAGTGAGATCCTTGGATCGGCCCCGTCGCGGCTGGCAACGGCCGCGTCGGCGTGTCGAGAAGACGATCAAACTTGATCATTTAGAGGAAGTAAAAGTCGTAACAAGGTTTCCGTAGGTGAACCTGCGGAAGGATCATTACCGAAGGTGGTGGTAGGCCCCGGCCGACCGCGCACTGAATTGTCTTTGGGTGCCGCCGAGAGGGCGGCCGTCAATCGGGGTTCCGCCCCGTGCGACACGCGTAACACGTTGGCATAGCAAGGCAGCCGAGTGCGATGGTGGCTTCTGGGCACCGCGCTCGATGTGCCGCCGGCCCAGCCCGGCGGTCGCTCGGCGCCGTTTGTTGGTGTTTTTGTGCAGTTGTTGTCGGTGGTGGTTTTGTGGTCGATCCCACAGTGTGACGTCCGCGCGCTTCGGCGCCGGGCGAAACGTCGAGGACGACTCTTAACGGTGGATCACTCGGCTCGCGAGTCGATGAAGGACGCAGCCAAGTGCGAGAAGTAATGTGAATTGCAGAACACATTGAACGTCGACCTTCTGAACGCGAATTGCGGTCTCGGGTCAATCCCGGGACCGCGTCTGCCTCAGGGTCGCGTTCGTCCTCACCCGAGGGCCGTCGCCTGGCCTCTGCGAAGACGGCCGGGCGTCGCCCCAAGTTGAAGCGGTCGCCGAGCTTTCTCGGCGCGACCGCGTGTCCCGTACACCGCCGGCCCCTCGACGTGTTCAACTACGTTCGAGGGGCGGGTCCAGGTCGGTCGGTCCGGTCACGAGATCAAGACCGACGGTGGGCCAAGGCGGCGACGGTACGCGCTCGGTCGGCGCCGGCGGCGACGACTTGCGATGCCAGCGGGCCGTGTAAGAAGCGGCCCGCTTGACACATACGACCTGAGTTCAGGCGAGAGCACCCGCTGAATTTAAGCATATTATTAAGCGGAGGAAAAGAAACCAACAGGGATTCCCTGAGTAACGGCGAGTGAACCGGGAAGAGTCCAGCGTCGAATCTGCGCGCTTTTCGAGCGCGCCGAGTTGTGACGTACGGAAGTCCCAGTGCGGCTGACGGCGAGCGCCGGTGTCCTTCTGATCGAGGCCTCGTCCCACGGCGGGTGTTAGGCCCATAGGGGCGCTTGCCTTGGCCGCTTCGGGTCTTCTCGGAGTCGGGTTGTTTGGGAATGCAGCCCAAAGCGGGTGGTAAACTCCACCCAAGACTAAATACGGTCGCGAGACCGATAGCGGACAAGTACCGTGAGGGAAAGTTGAAAAGCACTTTGAAGAGAGAGTTCAAGAGTACGTGAAACCGTTGAGAGGCAAACGGGAGGGCCCGTCAGGTCGCCGGCTCGCTTTCAGTTGGGTGCGGGGGCGCGCCGTCTCGGTTCGCGGACGCTTAAGGCGCCGCTGCCGAGTCGGCTCGCGCACCGTCTCAGCGCACTAGCGACCGGCGCGGGTCACGACCGGTTTGCCGTCGGTCTAAGTCCCCGCGCGAAGGTGGCCTCCGCTCCGGCGGGGGTGTTACAGCGCGCGGGCGGTGCGGCCCGGCGGCGGATCGAGGAAAGGATGCCGCGCGCTCTCTGTGTGCGGCCGTCGCCGTTCGGCTGGCTTGTCGTTCGCCTGCACTGTACGCAGTGCCGGTGTTCGGCGGGCTGCCGCTTCGGTGGCGCGCCGTCGACGCGCTCGGGGTCCGTGGCCACGTCGGCCACCCTCCCGACCCGTCTTGAAACACGGACCAAGGAGTCTAACATGA
>NC_135262.1:15735000-15737500 GCF_964204865.1 Styela clava | reverse complement strand
GTGCAAGCATACTAACCTAACCCTAGGTAAGGCATGTCAGAGCGAAAGACAGTAATTTCGAATGAGCCAAGAAAGAGCGGTGCGGGGCCGGTCGGAGCGCACCCTTTTCTCGGTGGCTGGCGGGCGAGAGAGTGCTGCGTCGCCGGCATCGGCGTCGAAAGAAGCCGAGCCGAAAAAAGTTAAAGTACAAACGTGCAAGCATACTAACCTAACCCTAGGTAAGGCATGTCAGAGCGAAAGACAGTAATTTCGAATGAGCCAAGAAAGAGCGGTGCGGGGCCGGTCGGAGCGCACCCTTTTCTCGGTGGCTGGCGGGCGAGAGAGTGCTGCGTCGCCGGCATCGGCGTCGAAAGAAGCCGAGCCGAAAAAAGTTAAAGTACAAACGTGCAAGCATACTAACCTAACCCTAGGTAAGGCATGTCAGAGCGAAAGACAGTAATTTCGAATGAGCCAAGAAAGAGCGGTGCGGTGCTGGTCGGAGCGCACCCTTTTCTCGGTGGCTGGCGGGCGAGAGAGTGCTGCGTCGCCGGCATCGGCGTCGAAAGAAGCCGAGCCGAAAAAAGTTAAAGTACAAACGTGCAAGCATACTAACCTAACCCTAGGTAAGGCATGTCAGAGCGAAAGACAGTAATTTCGAATGAGCCAAGAAAGAGCGGTGCGGGGCCGGTCGGAGCGCACCCTTTTCTCGGTGGCTGGCGGGCGAGAGAGTGCTGCGTCGCCGGCATCGGCGTCGAAAGAAGCCGAGCCGAAAAAAGTTAAAGTACAAACGTGCAAGCATACTAACCTAACCCTAGGTAAGGCATGTCAGAGCGAAAGACAGTAATTTCGAATGAGCCAAGAAAGAGCGGTGCGGTGCTGGTCGGAGCGCACCCTTTTCTCGGTGGCTGGCGGGCGAGAGAGTGCTGCGTCGCCGGCATCGGCGTCGAAAGAAGCCGAGCCGGAAAAAGTTAAAGTACAAACGTGCAAGCATACTAGCCTAACCCTAGGTAAGGCATGTCAGAGCGAAAGACAGTAATTTCGAATGAGCCAAGAAAGAGCGGTGCGGGGCCGGTCGGAGCGCACCCTTTTCTCGGTGGCTGGCGGGCGAGAGAGTGCTGCGTCGCCGGCATCGGCGTCGAAAGAAGCCGAGCCGAAAAAAGTTAAAGTACAAACGTGCAAGCATACTAACCTAACCCTAGGTAAGGCATGTCAGAGCGAAAGACAGTAATTTCGAATGAGCCAAGAAAGAGCGGTGCGGGGCCGGTCGGAGCGCACCCTTTTCTCGGTGGCTGGCGGGCGAGAGAGTGCTGCGTCGCCGGCATCGGCGTCGAAAGAAGCCGAGCCGAAAAAAGTTAAAGTACAAACGTGCAAGCATACTAACCTAACCCTAGGTAAGGCATGTTAGAGCGAAAGACAGTAAACTCGAATGAGCCAAGAAAGAGCGGTGCGGGGCCGGTCGGAGCGCACCCTTTTCTCGGTGGCTGGCGGGCGAGAGAGTGCTGCGTCGCCAGCATCGGCGTCGAAAGAAGCCGAGCCGAAAAAAGTTAAAGTACAAACGTGCAAGCATACTAACCTAACCCTAGGTAAGGCATGTCAGAGCGAAAGACAGTAATTTCGAATGAGCCAAGAAAGAGCGGTGCGGGGCCGGTCGGAGCGCACCCTTTTCTCGGTGGCTGGCGGGCGAGAGAGTGCTGCGTCGCCGGCATCGGCGTCGAAAGAAGCCGAGCCGAAAAAAGTTAAAGTACAAACGTGCAAGCATACTAGCCTAACCCTAGGTAAGGCATGTCAGAGCGAAAGACAGTAATTTCGAATGAGCCAAGAAAGAGCGGTGCGGGGCCGGTCGGAGCGCACCCTTTTCTCGGTGGCTGGCGGGCGAGAGAGTGCTGCGTCGCCGGCATCGGCGTCGAAAGAAGCCGAGCCGAAAAAAGTTAAAGTACAAACGTGCAAGCATACTAACCTAACCCTAGGTAAGGCATGTCAGAGCGAAAGACAGTAATTTCGAATGAGCCAAGAAAGAGCGGTGCGGGGCCGGTCGGAGCGCACCCTTTTCTCGGTGGCTGGCGGGCGAGAGAGTGCTGCGTCGCCGGCATCGGCGTCGAAAGAAGCCGAGCCGAAAAAAGTTAAAGTACAAACGTGCAAGCATACTAACCTAACCCTAGGTAAGGCATGTTAGAGCGAAAGACAGTAAACTCGAATGAGCCAAGAAAGAGCGGTGCGGGGCCGGTCGGAGCGCACCCTTTTCTCGGTGGCTGGCGGGCGAGAGAGTGCTGCGTCGCCGGCATCGGCGTCGAAAGAAGCCGAGCCAAAAAAAGTTAAAGTACAAACGCGATGCTAATGAGCGAGCCGTTGTCTCGACTAATATGTAGGGGGCGTTCGATCGAGCGTCTGGCTTGAGCGCTTGTCGGCCTAGCAGAACGGTCGCATTGTCATGCCCGGGTTTTAGGCACCGCTGCAGGCGGCCGGCAGAGCTCTTGTTTGTGCGAAACTGAATGGATCGAGCCCGAGAGAGGGCGAGCAAAGA
>NC_135262.1:15715000-15727500 GCF_964204865.1 Styela clava | reverse complement strand
GGGGCCGGTCGGAGCGCACCCTTTTCTCGGTGGCTGGCGGGCGAGAGAGTGCTGCGTCGCCGGCATCGGCGTCGAAAGAAGCCGAGCCGAAAAAAGTTAAAGTACAAACGTGCAAGCATACTAACCTAACCCTAGGTAAGGCATGTCAGAGCGAAAGACAGTAATTTCGAATGAGCCAAGAAAGAGCGGTGCGGGGCCGGTCGGAGCGCACCCTTTTCTCGGTGGCTGGCGGGCGAGAGAGTGCTGCGTCGCCGGCATCGGCGTCGAAAGAAGCCGAGCCGAAAAAAGTTAAAGTACAAACGTGCAAGCATACTAACCTAACCCTAGGTAAGGCATGTCAGAGCGAAAGACAGTAATTTCGAATGAGCCAAGAAAGAGCGGTGCGGGGCCGGTCGGAGCGCACCCTTTTCTCGGTGGCTGGCGGGCGAGAGAGTGCTGCGTCGCCGGCATCGGCGTCGAAAGAAGCCGAGCCGGAAAAAGTTAAAGTACAAACGTGCAAGCATACTAGCCTAACCCTAGGTAAGGCATGTCAGAGCGAAAGACAGTAATTTCGAATGAGCCAAGAAAGAGCGGTGCGGGGCCGGTCGGAGCGCACCCTTTTCTCGGTGGCTGGCGGGCGAGAGAGTGCTGCGTCGCCGGCATCGGCGTCGAAAGAAGCCGAGCCGAAAAAAGTTAAAGTACAAACGTGCAAGCATACTAACCTAACCCTAGGTAAGGCATGTCAGAGCGAAAGACAGTAATTTCGAATGAGCCAAGAAAGAGCGGTGCGGGGCCGGTCGGAGCGCACCCTTTTCTCGGTGGCTGGCGGGCGAGAGAGTGCTGCGTCGCCGGCATCGGCGTCGAAAGAAGCCGAGCCGGAAAAAGTTAAAGTACAAACGTGCAAGCATACTAGCCTAACCCTAGGTAAGGCATGTCAGAGCGAAAGACAGTAATTTCGAATGAGCCAAGAAAGAGCGGTGCGGGGCCGGTCGGAGCGCACCCTTTTCTCGGTGGCTGGCGGGCGAGAGAGTGCTGCGTCGCCGGCATCGGCGTCGAAAGAAGCCGAGCCGAAAAAAGTTAAAGTACAAACGTGCAAGCATACTAACCTAACCCTAGGTAAGGCATGTCAGAGCGAAAGACAGTAATTTCGAATGAGCCAAGAAAGAGCGGTGCGGGGCCGGTCGGAGCGCACCCTTTTCTCGGTGGCTGGCGGGCGAGAGAGTGCTGCGTCGCCGGCATCGGCGTCGAAAGAAGCCGAGCCGAAAAAAGTTAAAGTACAAACGTGCAAGCATACTAACCTAACCCTAGGTAAGGCATGTTAGAGCGAAAGACAGTAAACTCGAATGAGCCAAGAAAGAGCGGTGCGGGGCCGGTCGGAGCGCACCCTTTTCTCGGTGGCTGGCGGGCGAGAGAGTGCTGCGTCGCCAGCATCGGCGTCGAAAGAAGCCGAGCCGAAAAAAGTTAAAGTACAAACGTGCAAGCATACTAACCTAACCCTAGGTAAGGCATGTCAGAGCGAAAGACAGTAATTTCGAATGAGCCAAGAAAGAGCGGTGCGGGGCCGGTCGGAGCGCACCCTTTTCTCGGTGGCTGGCGGGCGAGAGAGTGCTGCGTCGCCGGCATCGGCGTCGAAAGAAGCCGAGCCGAAAAAAGTTAAAGTACAAACGTGCAAGCATACTAGCCTAACCCTAGGTAAGGCATGTCAGAGCGAAAGACAGTAATTTCGAATGAGCCAAGAAAGAGCGGTGCGGGGCCGGTCGGAGCGCACCCTTTTCTCGGTGGCTGGCGGGCGAGAGAGTGCTGCGTCGCCGGCATCGGCGTCGAAAGAAGCCGAGCCGAAAAAAGTTAAAGTACAAACGTGCAAGCATACTAACCTAACCCTAGGTAAGGCATGTCAGAGCGAAAGACAGTAATTTCGAATGAGCCAAGAAAGAGCGGTGCGGGGCCGGTCGGAGCGCACCCTTTTCTCGGTGGCTGGCGGGCGAGAGAGTGCTGCGTCGCCGGCATCGGCGTCGAAAGAAGCCGAGCCGAAAAAAGTTAAAGTACAAACGTGCAAGCATACTAACCTAACCCTAGGTAAGGCATGTTAGAGCGAAAGACAGTAAACTCGAATGAGCCAAGAAAGAGCGGTGCGGGGCCGGTCGGAGCGCACCCTTTTCTCGGTGGCTGGCGGGCGAGAGAGTGCTGCGTCGCCGGCATCGGCGTCGAAAGAAGCCGAGCCAAAAAAAGTTAAAGTACAAACGCGATGCTAATGAGCGAGCCGTTGTCTCGACTAATATGTAGGGGGCGTTCGATCGAGCGTCTGGCTTGAGCGCTTGTCGGCCTAGCAGAACGGTCGCATTGTTATGCCCGGGTTTTAGGCACCGCTGCAGGCGGCCGGCAGAGCTCTTGTTTGTGCGAAACTGAATGGATCGAGCCCGAGAGAGGGCGAGCAAAGAAAAAACGCAAATCGCTCCGCCTGGCACTGCCGGCGAGAGCGTGGACGTCGCGGCCAGCGACTGTCGAAGCTGAGTACGGCCGCAGGCGATCGCCTCGGTCTTAAACGAATGCGACGAGCACGCGCCGGGCGGCCCAGCAAGGGCCGAGCGCAGCTGTCGCAGCTATCTGGTTGATCCTGCCAGTAGTGATATGCTTGTCTCAAAGATTAAGCCATGCAGGTGCAAGTACGAGTTCTCGTAAAGCGAAACTGCGAATGGCTCATTAAATCAGTCTTGGTTTATTTGGTCTCGTAAGCGAAGTGGATAACTGTGGTAATTCTAGAGCTAATACATGCATTAAGCGCCGACTTCGGGAGGCGCGCTTTTATCAGATCAAAACCGACCGGGTTCGTCCTGTGACGTTTGATGACTCTGGATAACCACGCGGATCGTACGGTCTCTGCACCGACGACGTATCATTCAAGTGTCTGCCCTATCAACTGTCGAAGGTACGCTACGTGCCTACCTTTGTGATAACGGGTAACGGGGAATCAGGGTTCGATTCCGTAGAGGGAGCCTGAGAAACGGCTACCACATCCAAGGAAGGCAGCAGGCGCGCAAATTACCCATTCCCGACACGGGGAGGTAGTGACGAAAAATAACAATACAGGACTCTAACGAGGCCCTGTAATTGGAATGAGTACATCCTAAAACTCTTAACGAGTATCCATTGGAGGGCAAGTCTGGTGCCAGCAGCCGCGGTAATTCCAGCTCCAACAGTGTATGCTAAAGTTGTTGCGGTTGAAAAGCTCGTAGTTGGATTTTGGGCGAGCGCCGCCGGTCCGTCGCAAGGCGTGTCACTGATTGCGTTCGCCTCACCTTCGGTTCTCCGTCGGTGCTCTTGACTGAGTGTCGGCGGTGGCCGATAAGTTTACTTTGAAAAAATTAGAGTGTTCAAAGCAGGCTGTTCGCCTGCATAGTGTTGCATGGAATAATAGAATAGGACCTCGGTTCTATTTTGTTGGTTTTCGGAGCACGAGGTAATGATTAAGAGGGACAGACGGGGGCGTCCGTACTCTGCCGTTAGAGGTGAAATTCTTGGATCGGCGGAAGACGAACTACTGCGAAAGCATTCGCCAAGAATGTTTTCTTTAATCAAGAGCGAAAGTCAGAGGTTCGAAGACGATCAGATACCGTCCTAGTTCTGACTATAAACGATGCCAACTAGCGATCGGGAGGCGTTACCATGACGACCTTTCCGGCAGCTTCCGGGAAACCAAAGTCTTTGGGTTCCGGGGGAAGTATGGTTGCAAAGCTGAAACTTAAAGGAATTGACGGAAGGGCACCACCAGGAGTGGAGCCTGCGGCTTAATTTGACTCAACACGGGGAAACTCACCCGGCCCGGACACAGGTAGGATTGACAGATTGAGAGCTCTTTCTTGATTCTGTGGGTGGTGGTGCATGGCCGTTCTTAGTTGGTGGAGCGATTTGTCTGGTTAATTCCGATAACGAACGAGACTCTGGCATGCTAAATAGTTACGCGACCTTCTCGGTCGGCGTCTAACTTCTTAGAGGGACTAGTGGCGTTTAGCCACACGAGATTGAGCAATAACAGGTCTGTGATGCCCTTAGATGTCCGGGGCCGCACGCGCGCTACACTGAGTGAAGCAGCGAGTGTCTAACCTAGGCCGAAAGGTCCGGGTAACCCGTTGAACCTCATTCGTGATTGGGATAGGGACTTGCAATTGTTTCCCTTGAACGAGGAATTCCCAGTAAGCGCAAGTCATCAACTTGCGTTGATTACGTCCCTGCCCTTTGTACACACCGCCCGTCGCTACTACCGATTGAATGGTTTAGTGAGATCCTTGGATCGGCCCCGTCGCGGCTGGCAACGGCCGCGTCGGCGTGTCGAGAAGACGATCAAACTTGATCATTTAGAGGAAGTAAAAGTCGTAACAAGGTTTCCGTAGGTGAACTTGCGGAAGGATCATTACCGAAGGTGGTGGTAGGCCCCGGCCGACCGCGCACTGAATTGTCTTTGGGTGCCGCCGAGAGGGCGGCCGTCAATCGGGGTTCCGCCCCGTGCGACACGCGTAACACGTTGGCATAGCAAGGCAGCCGAGTGCGATGGTGGCTTCTGGGCACAGCGCTCGATGTGCCGCCGGCCCAGCCCGGCGGTCGCTCGGCGCCGTTTGTTGGTGTTTTTGTGCAGTTGTTGTCGGTGGTGGTTTTGTGGTCGATCCCACAGTGTGACGTCCGCGCGCTTCGGCGCCGGGCGAAACGTCGAGGACGACTCTTAACGGTGGATCACTCGGCTCGCGAGTCGATGAAGGACGCAGCCAAGTGCGAGAAGTAATGTGAATTGCAGAACACATTGAACGTCGACCTTCTGAACGCGAATTGCGGTCTCGGGTCAATCCCGGGACCGCGTCTGCCTCAGGGTCGCGTTCGTCCTCACCCGAGGGCCGTCGCCTGGCCTCTGCGAAGACGGCCGGGCGTCGCCCCAAGTTGAAGCGGTCGCCGAGCTTTCTCGGCGCGACCGCGTGTCCCGTACACCGCCGCCCCTCGACGTGTTCAACTACGTTCGAGGGGCGGGTCCAGGTCGGTCGGTCCGGTCACGAGATCAAGACCGACCGTGGGCCAAGGCGGCGACGGTACGCGCTCGGTCGGCGCCGGCGGCGACGACTTGCGATGCCAGCGGGCCGTGTAAGAAGCGGCCCGCTTGACACATACGACCTGAGTTCAGGCGAGAGCACCCGCTGAATTTAAGCATAATATTAAGCGGAGGAAAAGAAACCAACAGGGATTCCCTGAGTAACGGCGAGTGAACCGGGAAGAGTCCAGCGTCGAATCTGCGCGCTTTTCGAGCGCGCCGAGTTGTGACGTACGGAAGTCCCAGTGCGGCTGACGGCGAGCGCCGGTGTCCTTCTGATCGAGGCCTCGTCCCACGGCGGGTGTTAGGCCCATAGGGGCGCTTGCCTTGGCCGCTTCGGGTCTTCTCGGAGTCGGGTTGTTTGGGAATGCAGCCCAAAGCGGGTGGTAAACTCCACCTAAGACTAAATACGGTCGCGAGACCGATAGCGGACAAGTACCGTGAGGGAAAGTTGAAAAGCACTTTGAAGAGAGAGTTCAAGAGTACGTGAAACCGTTGAGAGGCAAACGGGAGGGCCCGTCAGGTCGCCGGCTCGCTTTCAGTTGGGTGCGGGGGCGCGCCGTCTCGGTTCGCGGACGCTTAAGGCGCCGCTGCCGAGTCGGCTCGCGCACCGTCTCAGCGCACTAGCGACCGGCGCGGGTCACGACCGGTTTGCCGTCGGTCTAAGTCCCCGCGCGAAGGTGGCCTCCGCTCCGGCGGGGGTGTTACAGCGCGCGGGCGGTGCGGCCCGGCGGCGGATCGAGGAAAGGATGCCGCGCGCTCTCTGTGTGCGGCCGTCGCCGTTCGGCTGGCTTGTCGTTCGCCTGCACTGTACGCAGTGCCGGTGTTCGGCGGGCTGCCGCTTCGGTGGCGCGCCGTCGACGCGCTCGGGGTCCGTGGCCACGTCGGCCACCCTCCCGACCCGTCTTGAAACACGGACCAAGGAGTCTAACATGAGCGCGAGTCGTCGAGTGGTTCGAGACTCGCAGGCGAAATGAAAGTGAAGGCGGCCTTTGGCCGAACGAGGTCGGACCCGGAGCCCCGTGCGGGCGCCGGCGCACGACCGGCCGATCGCACCCGCTCTGCCGGGGCGGTCGCGCAAGAGCGTCCATGTTGGGACCCGAAAGATGGTGAACTATGCCTGGGAAGGTCGAAGCCAGAGGAAACTCTGGTGGAGGACCGTAGCGATTCTGACGTGCAAATCGATCGTCCTATTTGGGTATAGGGGCGAAAGACTAATCGAACCATCTAGTAGCTGGTTCCTTCCGAAGTTTCCCTCAGGATAGCTGGCGCTTTGTCGCAGTTTTATCTGGTAAAGCGAATGATTAGAGGCCTTGGGGACGAAACGTCCTCAATCTATTCTCAAACTTTAAATTGGTAAGAAGCCCGGCTCGCTTAATTGGAGTCGGGCGCCTCGAGTGCCCAGTGGGCCACTCTTGGTAAGCAGGACTGGCGATGCGGGATGAACCGAACGCCGGGTTAAGGCGCCCGACGCGACGCTCATCAGAGCCCACAAAAGGTGTTGGTTGATCTAGACAGCAGGACGGTGGCCATGGAAGTCGGAATCCGCTAAGGAGTGTGTAACAACTCACCTGCCGAATCAACCAGCCCTGAAAATGGATGGCGCTGGAGCGTCGGGCCTATACCCGGCCGTCGCGACGACACGGGCCGTTCCACGGCGCTATGTCGCGACGAGTAGGAAGGCCGCGAAGTTAAGCGGCCGTTTGGCCGCCGGCGAAGCCGAGTGTTTCGACCCTTTGGCGCGAGCGAACGACTTGCGCCTAAGTCGAGGCGAGCAACCTGCGCGAAGGCGAGGTGCTAAATCATTTGCAGACGACCTAGTTGAAGATCGGGGTGTCGTACCCACTAGAGCAGTTTCTCACTGCGATGTGTTGAAAGTCATCCTCCAGATCTACGATTTGTCCTTTTGGGACTTGCTTTTTTTTTCGACTCGTCCGCCCGTGGTGTCGGACTTGTCTTTTTTTTTCCCGCGCCGGACTTGTCTTGTTTTTTTTTTTTGCCGGGCAGGGCACGTCGGACTTATCTTCACCACGCCGAACGGGGACGACGGTCGCTTGAGCAAGGTTTGATGAGAAGCCGTCACTCATCCGCGATACGACATTTCGCAATACGACAAGGGGGCGTCGTCGCCCTCCATTGGCTCGCGCCCCGTTTCAAAATCTTCCACGTGATTACCGCTCGCTCGCTTGGCTGGATTCGCGCCGATTGTTGACACGTGATTGGCCGTTACTCACTCATCCGCGACGAAGCCCACGTGTCACTTCGCAATACGAAAAGGGGGCGTCGTCGCCCTCCATTGGCTCGAGCCCCGTTTCAAAATCTTCCACGTGATTACCGCTCGCTCGCTTGGCTGGATTCGCGCCGATTGTTGACACGTGATTGGCCGTTACTCACTCATCCGCGACGAAGCTCACGTGTCATTTCGCAATACGAAAAGGGGGCGTCGCCGCCGCCCATTGGATCGCACAATTTCGCAATACGACCAGGTACAAACTAACCAAACCAAAAAAGTACAAGAGACCGCACGTGCAAGCATGCTAACCTAACCCTAGGTAAGGTATGTTAGAGCGAAAGACAGTAAACTCGAATGAGCCAAGAAAGAGCGGTGCGGGGCCGGTCGGAGCGCACCCTTTTCTCGGTGGCTGGCGGGCGAGAGAGTGCTGCGTCGCCGGCATCGGCGTCGAAAGAAGCCGAGCCGAAAAAAGTTAAAGTACAAACGTGCAAGCATACTAACCTAACCCTAGGTAAGGCATGTCAGAGCGAAAGACAGTAATTTCGAATGAGCCAAGAAAGAGCGGTGCGGGGCCGGTCGGAGCGCACCCTTTTCTCGGTGGCTGGCGGGCGAGAGAGTGCTGCGTCGCCGGCATCGGCGTCGAAAGAAGCCGAGCCGAAAAAAGTTAAAGTACAAACGTGCAAGCATACTAACCTAACCCTAGGTAAGGCATGTTAGAGCGAAAGACAGTAAACTCGAATGAGCCAAGAAAGAGCGGTGCGGGGCCGGTCGGAGCGCACCCTTTTCTCGGTGGCTGGCGGGCGAGAGAGTGCTGCGTCGCCGGCATCGGCGTCGAAAGAAGCCGAGCCGAAAAAAGTTAAAGTACAAACGTGCAAGCATACTAACCTAACCCTAGGTAAGGCATGTCAGAGCGAAAGACAGTAATTTCGAATGAGCCAAGAAAGAGCGGTGCGGGGCCGGTCGGAGCGCACCCTTTTCTCGGTGGCTGGCGGGCGAGAGAGTGCTGCGTCGCCGGCATCGGCGTCGAAAGAAGCCGAGCCGAAAAAAGTTAAAGTACAAACGTGCAAGCATACTAACCTAACCCTAGGTAAGGCATGTTAGAGCGAAAGACAGTAAACTCGAATGAGCCAAGAAAGAGCGGTGCGGGGCCGGTCGGAGCGCACCCTTTTCTCGGTGGCTGGCGGGCGAGAGAGTGCTGCGTCGCCAGCATCGGCGTCGAAAGAAGCCGAGCCGAAAAAAGTTAAAGTACAAACGTGCAAGCATACTAACCTAACCCTAGGTAAGGCATGTCAGAGCGAAAGACAGTAATTTTGAATGAGCCAAGAAAGAGCGGTGCGGGGCCGGTCGGAGCGCACCCTTTTCTCGGTGGCTGGCGGGCGAGAGAGTGCTGCGTCGCCGGCATCGGCGTCGAAAGAAGCCGAGCCGAAAAAAGTTAAAGTACAAACGTGCAAGCATACTAGCCTAACCCTAGGTAAGGCATGTCAGAGCGAAAGACAGTAATTTCGAATGAGCCAAGAAAGAGCGGTGCGGGGCCGGTCGGAGCGCACCCTTTTCTCGGTGGCTGGCGGGCGAGAGAGTGCTGCGTCGCCGGCATCGGCGTCGAAAGAAGCCGAGCCGAAAAAAGTTAAAGTACAAACGTGCAAGCATACTAACCTAACCCTAGGTAAGGCATGTTAGAGCGAAAGACAGTAAACTCGAATGAGCCAAGAAAGAGCGGTGCGGGGCCGGTCGGAGCGCACCCTTTTCTCGGTGGCTGGCGGGCGAGAGAGTGCTGCGTCGCCAGCATCGGCGTCGAAAGAAGCCGAGCCGAAAAAAGTTAAAGTACAAACGTGCAAGCATACTAACCTAACCCTAGGTAAGGCATGTCAGAGCGAAAGACAGTAATTTCGAATGAGCCAAGAAAGAGCGGTGCGGGGCCGGTCGGAGCGCACCCTTTTCTCGGTGGCTGGCGGGCGAGAGAGTGCTGCGTCGCCGGCATCAGCGTCGAAAGAAGCCGAGCCGAAAAAAGTTAAAGTACAAACGTGCAAGCATACTAGCCTAACCCTAGGTAAGGCATGTCAGAGCGAAAGACAGTAATTTCGAATGAGCCAAGAAAGAGCGGTGCGGGGCCGGTCGGAGCGCACCCTTTTCTCGGTGGCTGGCGGGCGAGAGAGTGCTGCGTCGCCGGCATCGGCGTCGAAAGAAGCCGAGCCGAAAAAAGTTAAAGTACAAACGTGCAAGCATACTAACCTAACCCTAGGTAAGGCATGTCAGAGCGAAAGACAGTAATTTCGAATGAGCCAAGAAAGAGCGGTGCGGGGCCGGTCGGAGCGCACCCTTTTCTCGGTGGCTGGCGGGCGAGAGAGTGCTGCGTCGCCGGCATCGGCGTCGAAAGAAGCCGAGCCGAAAAAAGTTAAAGTACAAACGTGCAAGCATACTAACCTAACCCTAGGTAAGGCATGTTAGAGCGAAAGACAGTAAACTCGAATGAGCCAAGAAAGAGCGGTGCGGGGCCGGTCGGAGCGCACCCTTTTCTCGGTGGCTGGCGGGCGAGAGAGTGCTGCGTCGCCGGCATCGGCGTCGAAAGAAGCCGAGCCAAAAAAAGTTAGAGTACAAACGCGATGCTAATGAGCGAGCCGTTGTCTCGACTAATATGTAGGGGGCGTTCGATCGAGCGTCTGGCTTGAGCGCTTGTCGGCCTAGCAGAACGGTCGCATTGTTATGCCCGGGTTTTAGGCACCGCTGCAGGCGGCCGGCAGAGCTCTTGTTTGTGCGAAACTGAATGGATCGAGCCCGAGAGAGGGCGAGCAAAGAAAAAACGCAAATCGCTCCGCCTGGCACTGCCGGCGAGAGCGTGGACGTCGCGGCCAGCGACTGTCGAAGCTGAGTACGGCCGCAGGCGATCGCCTCGGTCTTAAACGAATGCGACGAGCACGCGCCGGGCGGCCCAGCAAGGGCCGAGCGCAGCTGTCGCAGCTATCTGGTTGATCCTGCCAGTAGTGATATGCTTGTCTCAAAGATTAAGCCATGCAGGTGCAAGTACGAGTTCTCGTAAAGCGAAACTGCGAATGGCTCATTAAATCAGTCTTGGTTTATTTGGTCTCGTAAGCGAAGTGGATAACTGTGGTAATTCTAGAGCTAATACATGCATTAAGCGCCGACTTCGGGAGGCGCGCTTTTATCAGATCAAAACCGACCGGGTTCGTCCTGTGACGTTTGATGACTCTGGATAACCACGCGGATCGTACGGTCTCTGCACCGACGACGTATCATTCAAGTGTCTGCCCTATCAACTGTCGAAGGTACGCTACGTGCCTACCTTTGTGATAACGGGTAACGGGGAATCAGGGTTCGATTCCGGAGAGGGAGCCTGAGAAACGGCTACCACATCCAAGGAAGGCAGCAGGCGCGCAAATTACCCATTCCCGACACGGGGAGGTAGTGACGAAAAATAACAATACAGGACTCTAACGAGGCCCTGTAATTGGAATGAGTACATCCTAAAACTCTTAACGAGTATCCATTGGAGGGCAAGTCTGGTGCCAGCAGCCGCGGTAATTCCAGCTCCAACAGTGTATGCTAAAGTTGTTGCGGTTGAAAAGCTCGTAGTTGGATTTTGGGCGAGCGCCGCCGGTCCGTCGCAAGGCGTGTCACTGGTTGCGTTCGCCTCACCTTCGGTTCTCCGTCGGTGCTCTTGACTGAGTGTCGGCGGTGGCCGATAAGTTTACTTTGAAAAAATTAGAGTGTTCAAAGCAGGCTGTTCGCCTGCATAGTGTTGCATGGAATAATGGAATAGGACCTCGGTTCTATTTTGTTGGTTTTCGGAGCACGAGGTAATGATTAAGAGGGACAGACGGGGGCGTCCGTACTCTGCCGTTAGAGGTGAAATTCTTGGATCGGCGGAAGACGAACTACTGCGAAAGCATTCGCCAAGAATGTTTTCTTTAATCAAGAGCGAAAGTCAGAGGTTCGAAGACGATCAGATACCGTCCTAGTTCTGACTATAAACGATGCCAACTAGCGATCGGGAGGCGTTACCATGACGACCTTTCCGGCAGCTTCCGGGAAACCAAAGTCTTTGGGTTCCGGGGGAAGTATGGTTGCAAAGCTGAAACTTAAAGGAATTGACGGAAGGGCACCACCAGGAGTGGAGCCTGCGGCTTAATTTGACTCAACACGGGGAAACTCACCCGGCCCGGACACAGGTAGGATTGACAGATTGAGAGCTCTTTCTTGATTCTGTGGGTGGTGGTGCATGGCCGTTCTTAGTTGGTGGAGCGATTTGTCTGGTTAATTCCGATAACGAACGAGACTCTGGCATGCTAAATAGTTACGCGACCTTCTCGGTCGGCGTCTAACTTCTTAGAGGGACTAGTGGCGTTTAGCCACACGAGATTGAGCAATAACAGGTCTGTGATGCCTTAGATGTCCGGGGCCGCACGCGCGCTACACTGAGTGAAGCAGCGAGTGTCTAACCTAGGCCGAAAGGTCCGGGTAACCCGTTGAACCTCATTCGTGATTGGGATAGGGACTTGCAATTGTTTCCCTTGAACGAGGAATTCCCAGTAAGCGCAAGTCATCAACTTGCGTTGATTACGTCCCTGCCCTTTGTACACACCGCCCGTCGCTACTACCGATTGAATGGTTTAGTGAGATCCTTGGATCGGCCCCGTCGCGGCTGGCAACGGCCGCGTCGGCGTGTCGAGAAGACGATCAAACTTGATCATTTAGAGGAAGTAAAAGTCGTAACAAGGTTTCCGTAGGTGAACCTGCGGAAGGATCATTACCGAAGGTGGTGGTAGGCCCCGGCCGACCGCGCACTGAATTGTCTTTGGGTGCCGCCGAGAGGGCGGCCGTCAATCGGGGTTCCGCCCCGTGCGACACGCGTAACACGTTGGCATAGCAAGGCAGCCGAGTGCGATGGTGGCTTCTGGGCACCGCGCTCGATGTGCCGCCGGCCCAGCCCGGCGGTCGCTCGGCGCCGTTTGTTGGTGTTTTTGTGCAGTTGTTGTCGGTGGTGGTTTTGTGGTCGATCCCACAGTGTGACGTCCGCGCGCTTCGGCGCCGGGCGAAACGTCGAGGACGACTCTTAACGGTGGATCACTCGGCTCGCGAGTCGATGAAGGACGCAGCCAAGTGCGAGAAGTAATGTGAATTGCAGAACACATTGAACGTCGACCTTCTGAACGCGAATTGCGGTCTCGGGTCAATCCCGGGACCGCGTCTGCCTCAGGGTCG
>NC_135262.1:15707500-15710000 GCF_964204865.1 Styela clava | reverse complement strand
ATACTAACCTAACCCTAGGTAAGGCATGTCAGAGCGAAAGACAGTAATTTCGAATGAGCCAAGAAAGAGCGGTGCGGGGCCGGTCGGAGCGCACCCTTTTCTCGGTGGCTGGCGGGCGAGAGAGTGCTGCGTCGCCGGCATCGGCGTCGAAAGAAGCCGAGCCGAAAAAAGTTAAAGTACAAACGTGCAAGCATACTAGCCTAACCCTAGGTAAGGCATGTCAGAGCGAAAGACAGTAAACTCGAATGAGCCAAGAAAGAGCGGTGCGGGGCCGGTCGGAGCGCACCCTTTTCTCGGTGGCTGGCGGGCGAGAGAGTGCTGCGTCGCCGGCATCGGCGTCGAAAGAAGCCGAGCCGAAAAAAGTTAAAGTACAAACGTGCAAGCATACTAACCTAACCCTAGGTAAGGCATGTCAGAGCGAAAGACAGTAATTTCGAATGAGCCAAGAAAGAGCGGTGCGGGGCCGGTCGGAGCGCACCCTTTTCTCGGTGGCTGGCGGGCGAGAGAGTGCTGCGTCGCCGGCATCGGCGTCGAAAGAAGCCGAGCCGAAAAAAGTTTAAGTACAAACGTGCAAGCATACTAACCTAACCCTAGGTAAGGCATGTTAGAGCGAAAGACAGTAAACTCGAATGAGCCAAGAAAGAGCGGTGCGGGGCCGGTCGGAGCGCACCCTTTTCTCGGTGGCTGGCGGGCGAGAGAGTGCTGCGTCGCCAGCATCGGCGTCGAAAGAAGCCGAGCCGAAAAAAGTTAAAGTACAAACGTGCAAGCATACTAACCTAACCCTAGGTAAGGCATGTCAGAGCGAAGGACAGTAATTTCGAATGAGCCAAGAAAGAGCGGTGCGGGGCCGGTCGGAGCGCACCCTTTTCTCGGTGGCTGGCGGGCGAGAGAGTGCTGCGTCGCCGGCATCGGCGTCGAAAGAAGCCGAGCCGAAAAAAGTTAAAGTACAAACGTGCAAGCATACTAGCCTAACCCTAGGTAAGGCATGTCAGAGCGAAAGACAGTAATTTCGAATGAGCCAAGAAAGAGCGGTGCGGGGCCGGTCGGAGCGCACCCTTTTCTCGGTGGCTGGCGGGCGAGAGAGTGCTGCGTCGCCGGCATCGGCGTCGAAAGAAGCCGAGCCGAAAAAAGTTAAAGTACAAACGTGCAAGCATACTAACCTAACCCTAGGTAAGGCATGTCAGAGCGAAAGACAGTAATTTCGAATGAGCCAAGAAAGAGCGGTGCGGGGCCGGTCGGAGCGCACCCTTTTCTCGGTGGCTGGCGGGCGAGAGAGTGCTGCGTCGCCGGCATCGGCGTCGAAAGAAGCCGAGCCAAAAAAAGTTAAAGTACAAACGCGATGCTAATGAGCGAGCCGTTGTCTCGACTAATATGTAGGGGGCGTTCGATCGAGCGTCTGGCTTGAGCGCTTGTCGGCCTAGCAGAACGGTCGCATTGTTATGCCCGGGTTTTAGGCACCGCTGCAGGCGGCCGGCAGAGCTCTTGTTTGTGCGAAACTGAATGGATCGAGCCCGAGAGAGGGCGAGCAAAGAAAAAACGCAAATCGCTCCGCCTGGCACTGCCGGCGAGAGCGTGGACGTCGCGGCCAGCGACTGTCGAAGCTGAGTACGGCCGCAGGCGATCGCCTCGGTCTTAAACGAATGCGACGAGCACGCGCCGGGCGGCCCAGCAAGGGCCGAGCGCAGCTGTCGCAGCTATCTGGTTGATCCTGCCAGTAGTGATATGCTTGTCTCAAAGATTAAGCCATGCAGGTGCAAGTACGAGTTCTCGTAAAGCGAAACTGCGAATGGCTCATTAAATCAGTCTTGGTTTATTTGGTCTCGTAAGCGAAGTGGATAACTGTGGTAATTCTAGAGCTAATACATGCATTAAGCGCCGACTTCGGGAGGCGCGCTTTTATCAGATCAAAACCGACCGGGTTCGTCCTGTGACGTTTGATGACTCTGGATAACCACGCGGATCGTACGGTCTCTGCACCGACGACGTATCATTCAAGTGTCTGCCCTATCAACTGTCGAAGGTGCGCTACGTGCCTACCTTTGTGATAACGGGTAACGGGGAATCAGGGTTCGATTCCGGAGAGGGAGCCTGAGAAACGGCTACCACATCCAAGGAAGGCAGCAGGCGCGCAAATTACCCATTCCCGACACGGGGAGGTAGTGACGAAAAATAACAATACAGGACTCTAACGAGGCCCTGTAATTGGAATGAGTACATCCTAAAACTCTTAACGAGTATCCATTGGAGGGCAAGTCTGGTGCCAGCAGCCGCGGTAATTCCAGCTCCAACAGTGTATGCTAAAGTTGTTGCGGTTGAAAAGCTCGTAGTTGGATTTTGGGCGAGCGCCGCCGGTCCGTCGCAAGGCGTGTCACTGGTTGCGTTCGCCTCACCTTCGGTTCTCCGTCGGTGCTCTTGACTGAGTGTCGGCGGTGGCCGATAAGTTTACTTTGAAAAAATTAGAGTGTTCAAAGCAGGCTGTTCGCCTGCATAGTGTTGCATG
>NC_135262.1:15695000-15700000 GCF_964204865.1 Styela clava | reverse complement strand
GAGCCGAAAAAAGTTAAAGTACAAACGTGCAAGCATACTAACCTAACCCTAGGTAAGGCATGTCAGAGCGAAAGACAGTAATTTCGAATGAGCCAAGAAAGAGCGGGGCGGGGCCGGTCGGAGCGCACCCTTTTCTCGGTGGCTGGCGGGCGAGAGAGTGCTGCGTCGCCGGCATCGGCGTCGAAAGAAGCCGAGCCGAAAAAAGTTAAAGTACAAACGTGCAAGCATACTAGCCTAACCCTAGGTAAGGCATGTCAGAGCGAAAGACAGTAAACTCGAATGAGCCAAGAAAGAGCGGTGCGGGGCCGGTCGGAGCGCACCCTTTTCTCGGTGGCTGGCGGGCGAGAGAGTGCTGCGTCGCCGGCATCGGCGTCGAAAGAAGCCGAGCCGAAAAAAGTTAAAGTACAAACGTGCAAGCATACTAACCTAACCCTAGGTAAGGCATGTCAGAGCGAAAGACAGTAATTTCGAATGAGCCAAGAAAGAGCGGTGCGGGGCCGGTCGGAGCGCACCCTTTTCTCGGTGGCTGGCGGGCGAGAGAGTGCTGCGTCGCCGGCATCGGCGTCGAAAGAAGCCGAGCCGAAAAAAGTTAAAGTACAAACGTGCAAGCATACTAACCTAACCCTAGGTAAGGCATGTTAGAGCGAAAGACAGTAAACTCGAATGAGCCAAGAAAGAGCGGTGCGGGGCCGGTCGGAGCGCACCCTTTTCTCGGTGGCTGGCGGGCGAGAGAGTGCTGCGTCGCCAGCATCGGCGTCGAAAGAAGCCGAGCCGAAAAAAGTTAAAGTACAAACGTGCAAGCATACTAACCTAACCCTAGGTAAGGCATGTCAGAGCGAAAGACAGTAATTTCGAATGAGCCAAGAAAGAGCGGTGCGGGGCCGGTCGGAGCGCACCCTTTTCTCGGTGGCTGGCGGGCGAGAGAGTGCTGCGTCGCCGGCATCGGCGTCGAAAGAAGCCGAGCCGAAAAAAGTTAAAGTACAAACGTGCAAGCATACTAGCCTAACCCTAGGTAAGGCATGTCAGAGCGAAAGACAGTAATTTCGAATGAGCCAAGAAAGAGCGGTGCGGGGCCGGTCGGAGCGCACCCTTTTCTCGGTGGCTGGCGGGCGAGAGAGTGCTGCGTCGCCGGCATCGGCGTCGAAAGAAGCCGAGCCGAAAAAAGTTAAAGTACAAACGTGCAAGCATACTAACCTAACCCTAGGTAAGGCATGTCAGAGCGAAAGACAGTAATTTCGAATGAGCCAAGAAAGAGCGGTGCGGGGCCGGTCGGAGCGCACCCTTTTCTCGGTGGCTGGCGGGCGAGAGAGTGCTGCGTCGCCGGCATCGGCGTCGAAAGAAGCCGAGCCGAAAAAAGTTAAAGTACAAACGTGCAGGCATACTAACCTAACCCTAGGTAAGGCATGTTAGAGCGAAAGACAGTAAACTCGAATGAGCCAAGAAAGAGCGGTGCGGGGCCGGTCGGAGCGCACCCTTTTCTCGGTGGCTGGCGGGCGAGAGAGTGCTGCGTCGCCGGCATCGGCGTCGAAAGAAGCCGAGCCAAAAAAAGTTAAAGTACAAACGCGATGCTAATGAGCGAGCCGTTGTCTCGACTAATATGTAGGGGGCGTTCGATCGAGCGTCTGGCTTGAGCGCTTGTCGGCCTAGCAGAACGGTCGCATTGTTATGCCCGGGTTTTAGGCACCGCTGCAGGCGGCCGGCAGAGCTCTTGTTTGTGCGAAACTGAATGGATCGAGCCCGAGAGAGGGCGAGCAAAGAAAAAACGCAAATCGCTCCGCCTGGCACTGCCGGCGAGAGCGTGGACGTCGCGGCCAGCGACTGTCGAAGCTGAGTACGGCCGCAGGCGATCGCCTCGGTCTTAAACGAATGCGACGAGCACGCGCCGGGCGGCCCAGCAAGGGCCGAGCGCAGCTGTCGCAGCTATCTGGTTGATCCTGCCAGTAGTGATATGCTTGTCTCGAAGATTAAGCCATGCAGGTGCAAGTACGAGTTCTCGTAAAGCGAAACTGCGAATGGCTCATTAAATCAGTCTTGGTTTATTTGGTCTCGTAAGCGAAGTGGATAACTGTGGTAATTCTAGAGCTAATACATGCATTAAGCGCCGACTTCGGGAGGCGCGCTTTTATCAGATCAAAACCGACCGGGTTCGTCCTGTGACGTTTGATGACTCTGGATAACCACGCGGATCGTACGGTCTCTGCACCGACGACGTATCATTCAAGTGTCTGCCCTATCAACTGTCGAAGGTACGCTACGTGCCTACCTTTGTGATAACGGGTAACGGGGAATCAGGGTTCGATTCCGGAGAGGGAGCCTGAGAAACGGCTACCACATCCAAGGAAGGCAGCAGGCGCGCAAATTACCCATTCCCGACACGGGGAGGTAGTGACGAAAAATAACAATACAGGACTCTAACGAGGCCCTGTAATTGGAATGAGTACATCCTAAAACTCTTAACGAGTATCCATTGGAGGGCAAGTCTGGTGCCAGCAGCCGCGGTAATTCCAGCTCCAACAGTGTATGCTAAAGTTGTTGCGGTTGAAAAGCTCGTAGTTGGATTTTGGGCGAGCGCCGCCGGTCCGTCGCAAGGCGTGTCACTGGTTGCGTTCGCCTCACCTTCGGTTCTCCGTCGGTGCTCTTGACTGAGTGTCGGCGGTGGCCGATAAGTTTACTTTGAAAAAATTAGAGTGTTCAAAGCAGGCTGTTCGCCTGCATAGTGTTGCATGGAATAATGGAATAGGACCTCGGTTCTATTTTGTTGGTTTTCGGAGCACGAGGTAATGATTAAGAGGGACAGACGGGGGCGTCCGTACTCTGCCGTTAGAGGTGAAATTCTTGGATCGGCGGAAGACGAACTACTGCGAAAGCATTCGCCAAGAATGTTTTCTTTAATCAAGAGCGAAAGTCAGAGGTTCGAAGACGATCAGATACCGTCCTAGTTCTGACTATAAACGATGCCAACTAGCGATCGGGAGGCGTTACCATGACGACCTTTCCGGCAGCTTCCGGGAAACCAAAGTCTTTGGGTTCCGGGGGAAGTATGGTTGCAAAGCTGAAACTTAAAGGAATTGACGGAAGGGCACCACCAGGAGTGGAGCCTGCGGCTTAATTTGACTCAACACGGGGAAACTCACCCGGCCCGGACACAGGTAGGATTGACAGATTGAGAGCTCTTTCTTGATTCTGTGGGTGGTGGTGCATGGCCGTTCTTAGTTGGTGGAGCGATTTGTCTGGTTAATTCCGATAACGAACGAGACTCTGGCATGCTAAATAGTTACGCGACCTTCTCGGTCGGCGTCTAACTTCTTAGAGGGACTAGTGGCGTTTAGCCACACGAGATTGAGCAATAACAGGTCTGTGATGCCCTTAGATGTCCGGGGCCGCACGCGCGCTACACTGAGTGAAGCAGCGAGTGTCTAACCTAGGCCGAAAGGTCCGGGTAACCCGTTGAACCTCATTCGTGATTGGGATAGGGACTTGCAATTGTTTCCCTTGAACGAGGAATTCCCAGTAAGCGCAAGTCATCAACTTGCGTTGATTACGTCCCTGCCCTTTGTACACACCGCCCGTCGCTACTACCGATTGAATGGTTTAGTGAGATCCTTGGATCGGCCCCGTCGCGGCTGGCAACGGCCGCGTCGGCGTGTCGAGAAGACGATCAAACTTGATCATTTAGAGGAAGTAAAAGTCGTAACAAGGTTTCCGTAGGTGAACCTGCGGAAGGATCATTACCGAAGGTGGTGGTAGGCCCCGGCCGACCGCGCACTGAATTGTCTTTGGGTGCCGCCGAGAGGGCGGCCGTCAATCGGGGTTCCGCCCCGTGCGACACGCGTAACACGTTGGCATAGCAAGGCAGCCGAGTGCGATGGTGGCTTCTGGGCACCGCGCTCGATGTGCCGCCGGCCCAGCCCGGCGGTCGCTCGGCGCCGTTTGTTGGTGTTTTTGTGCAGTTGTTGTCGGTGGTGGTTTTGTGGTCGATCCCACAGTGTGACGTCCGCGCGCTTCGGCGCCGGGCGAAACGTCGAGGACGACTCTTAACGGTGGATCACTCGGCTCGCGAGTCGATGAAGGACGCAGCCAAGTGCGAGAAGTAATGTGAATTGCAGAACACATTGAACGTCGACCTTCTGAACGCGAATTGCGGTCTCGGGTCAATCCCGGGACCGCGTCTGCCTCAGGGTCGCGTTCGTCCTCACCCGAGGGCCGTCGCCTGGCCTCTGCGAAGACGGCCGGGCGTCGCCCCAAGTTGAAGCGGTCGCCGAGCTTTCTCGGCGCGACCGCGTGTCCCGTACACCGCCGGCCCCTCGACGTGTTCAACTACGTTCGAGGGGCGGGTCCAGGTCGGTCGGTCCGGTCACGAGATCAAGACCGACCGTGGGCCAAGGCGGCGACGACTTGCGATGCCAGCGGGCCGTGTAAGAAGCGGCCCGCTTGACACATACGACCTGAGTTCAGGCGAGAGCACCCGCTGAATTTAAGCATATTATTAAGCGGAGGAAGAGAAACCAACAGGGATTCCCTGAGTAACGGCGAGTGAACCGGGAAGAGTCCAGCGTCGAATCTACGCGCTTTTCGAGCGCGCCGAGTTGTGACGTACGGAAGTCCCAGTGCGGCTGACGGCGAGCGCCGGTGTCCTTCTGATCGAGGCCTCGTCCCACGGCGGTGTTAGGCCCATAGGGGCGCTTGCCTTGGCCGCTTCGGGTCTTCTCGGAGTCGGGTTGTTTGGGAATGCAGCCCAAAGCGGGTGGTAAACTCCACCTAAGACTAAATACGGTCGCGAGACCGATAGCGGACAAGTACCGTGAGGGAAAGTTGAAAAGCACTTTGAAGAGAGAGTTCAAGAGTACGTGAAACCGTTGAGAGGCAAACGGGAGGGCCCGTCAGGTCGCCGGCTCGCTTTCAGTTGGGTGCGGGGGCGCGCCGTCTCGGTTCGCGGACGCTTAAGGCGCCGCTGCCGAGTCGGCTCGCGCACCGTCTCAGCGCACTAGCGACCGGCGCGG
>NC_135262.1:15687500-15690000 GCF_964204865.1 Styela clava | reverse complement strand
TCGGTGGCTGGCGGGCGAGAGAGTGCTGCGTCGCCGGCATCGGCGTCGAAAGAAGCCGAGCCGAAAAAAGTTAAAGTACAAACGTGCAAGCATACTAACCTAACCCTAGGTAAGGCATGTCAGAGCGAAAGACAGTAATTTCAAATGAGCCAAGAAAGAGCGGTGCGGGGCCGGTCGGAGCGCACCCTTTTCTCGGTGGCTGGCGGGCGAGAGAGTGCTGCGTCGCCGGCATCGGCGTCGAAAGAAGCCGAGCCGGAAAAAGTTAAAGTACAAACGTGCAAGCATACTAGCCTAACCCTAGGTAAGGCATGTCAGAGCGAAAGACAGTAATTTCGAATGAGCCAAGAAAGAGCGGTGCGGGGCCGGTCGGAGCGCACCCTTTTCTCGGTGGCTGGCGGGCGAGAGAGTGCTGCGTCGCCGGCATCGGCGTCGAAAGAAGCCGAGCCGAAAAAAGTTAAAGTACAAACGTGCAAGCATACTAACCTAACCCTAGGTAAGGCATGTCAGAGCGAAAGACAGTAATTTCGAATGAGCCAAGAAAGAGCGGTGCGGGGCCGGTCGGAGCGCACCCTTTTCTCGGTGGCTGGCGGGCGAGAGAGTGCTGCGTCGCCGGCATCGGCGTCGAAAGAAGCCGAGCCGAAAAAAGTTAAAGTACAAACGTGCAAGCATACTAACCTAACCCTAGGTAAGGCATGTTAGAGCGAAAGACAGTAAACTCGAATGAGCCAAGAAAGAGCGGTGCGGGGCCGGTCGGAGCGCACCCTTTTCTCGGTGGCTGGCGGGCGAGAGAGTGCTGCGTCGCCAGCATCGGCGTCGAAAGAAGCCGAGCCGAAAAAAGTTAAAGTACAAACGTGCAAGCATACTAACCTAACCCTAGGTAAGGCATGTCAGAGCGAAAGACAGTAATTTCGAATGAGCCAAGAAAGAGCGGTGCGGGGCCGGTCGGAGCGCACCCTTTTCTCGGTGGCTGGCGGGCGAGAGAGTGCTGCGTCGCCGGCATCGGCGTCGAAAGAAGCCGAGCCGAAAAAAGTTAAAGTACAAACGTGCAAGCATACTAGCCTAACCCTAGGTAAGGCATGTCAGAGCGAAAGACAGTAATTTCGAATGAGCCAAGAAAGAGCGGTGCGGGGCCGGTCGGAGCGCACCCTTTTCTCGGTGGCTGGCGGGCGAGAGAGTGCTGCGTCGCCGGCATCGGCGTCGAAAGAAGCCGAGCCGAAAAAAGTTAAAGTACAAACGTGCAAGCATACTAACCTAACCCTAGGTAAGGCATGTCAGAGCGAAAGACAGTAATTTCGAATGAGCCAAGAAAGAGCGGTGCGGGGCCGGTCGGAGCGCACCCTTTTCTCGGTGGCTGGCGGGCGAGAGAGTGCTGCGTCGCCGGCATCGGCGTCGAAAGAAGCCGAGCCGAAAAAAGTTAAAGTACAAACGTGCAAGCATACTAACCTAACCCTAGGTAAGGCATGTTAGAGCGAAAGACAGTAAACTCGAATGAGCCAAGAAAGAGCGGTGCGGGGCCGGTCGGAGCGCACCCTTTTCTCGGTGGCTGGCGGGCGAGAGAGTGCTGCGTCGCCGGCATCGGCGTCCAGAGAAGCCGAGCCAAAAAAAGTTAAAGTACAAACGCGATGCTAATGAGCGAGCCGTTGTCTCGACTAATATGTAGGGGGCGTTCGATCGAGCGTCTGGCTTGAGCGCTTGTCGGCCTAGCAGAACGGTCGCATTGTTATGCCCGGGTTTTAGGCACCGCTGCAGGCGGCCGGCAGAGCTCTTGTTTGTGCGAAACTGAATGGATCGAGCCCGAGAGAGGGCGAGCAAAGAAAAAACGCAAATCGCTCCGCCTGGCACTGCCGGCGAGAGCGTGGACGTCGCGGCCAGCGACTGTCGAAGCTGAGTACGGCCGCAGGCGATCGCCTCGGTCTTAAACGAATGCGACGAGCACGCGCCGGGCGGCCCAGCAAGGGCCGAGCGCAGCTGTCGCAGCTATCTGGTTGATCCTGCCAGTAGTGATATGCTTGTCTCAAAGATTAAGCCATGCAGGTGCAAGTACGAGTTCTCGTAAAGCGAAACTGCGAATGGCTCATTAAATCAGTCTTGGTTTATTTGGTCTCGTAAGCGAAGTGGATAACTGTGGTAATTCTAGAGCTAATACATGCATTAAGCGCCGACTTCGGGAGGCGCGCTTTTATCAGATCAAAACCGACCGGGTTTGTCCTGTGACGTTTGATGACTCTGGATAACCACGCGGATCGTACGGTCTCTGCACCGACGACGTATCATTCAAGTGTCTGCCCTATCAACTGTCGAAGGTACGCTACGTGCCTACCTTTGTGATAACGGGTAACGGGGAATCAGGGTTCGATTCCGGAGAGGGAGCCTGAGAAACGGCTACCACATCCAAGGAAGGCAGCAGGCGCGCAAATTACCCATTCCCGACACGGGGAGGTAGTGACGAAAAATAACAATACAGGACTCTAACGAGGCCCTGTAATTGGAATGAGTACAT
>NC_135262.1:15677500-15680000 GCF_964204865.1 Styela clava | reverse complement strand
TAAACTCGAATGAGCCAAGAAAGAGCGGCGTACGGTGCGGGGCCGGTCGGAGCGCACCCTTTTCTCGGTGGCTGGCGGGCGAGAGAGTGCTGCGTCGCCGGCATCGGCGTCGAAAGAAGTCGAGCCGAAAAAAGTTAAAGTACAAACGTGCAAGCATACTAACCTAACCCTAGGTAAGGCATGTCAGAGCGAAAGACAGTAAACTCGAATGAGCCAAGAAAGAGCGGCGTACGGTGCGGGGCCTGTCGGAGCGCACCCTTTTCTCGGTGGCTGGCGGGCGGGAGAGTGCTGCGTCGCCGGCATCGGCGTCGAAAGAAGTCGAGCCGAAAAAAGTTAAAGTACAAACGTGCAAGCATACTAACCTAACCCTAGGTAAGGCATGTCAGAGCGAAAGACAGTAAACTCGAATGAGCCAAGAAAGAGCGGCGTACGGTGCGGGGCCGGTCGGAGCGCACCCTTTTCTCGGTGGCTGGCGGGCGAGAGAGTGCTGCGTCGCCGGCATCGGCGTCGAAAGAAGTCGAGCCGAAAAAAGTTAAAGTACAAACGTGCAAGCATACTAACCTAACCCTAGGTAAGGCATGTCAGAGCAAAAGACAGTAAACTCGAATGAGCCAAGAAAGAGCGGCGTACGGTGCGGGGCCGGTCGGAGCGCACCCTTTTCTCGGTGGCTGGCGGGCGAGAGAGTGCTGCGTCGCCGGCATCGGCGTCGAAAGAAGCCGAGCCGAAAAAAGTTAAAGTACAAACGTGCAAGCATACTAACCTAACCCTAGGTAAGGCATGTCAGAGCGAAAGACAGTAAACTCGAATGAGCCAAGAAAGAGCGGCGTACGGTGCGGGGCCGGTCGGAGCGCACCCTTTTCTCGGTGGCTGGCGGGCGAGAGAGTGCTGCGTCGCCGGTATCGGCGTCGAAAGAAGTCGAGCCGAAAAAAGTTAAAGTACAAACGTGCAAGCATACTAACCTAACCCTAGGTAAGTCATGTCAGAGCGAAAGACAGTGAACTCGAATGAGCCAAGAAAGAGCGGCGTACGGTGCGGGGCCGGTCGGAGCGCACCCTTTTCTCGGTGGCTGGCGGGCGAGAGAGTGCTGCGTCGCCGGCATCGGCGTCGAAAGAAGCCGTACCAGAAAAAGTTAAAGTACAAACGCGATGCTAATGAGCGAGCCGTTGTCTCGACTAATATGTAGGGGGCGTTCGATCGAGCGTCTGGCTTGAGCGCTTGTCGGCCTAGCAGAACGGTCGCATTGTTATGCCCGGGTTTTAGGCACCGCTGCAGGCGGCCGGCAGAGCTCTTGTTTGTGCGAAACTGAATGGATCGAGCCCGAGAGAGGGCGAGCAAAGAAAAAACGCAAATCGCTCCGCCTGGCACTGCCGGCGAGAGCGTGGACGTCGCGGCCAGCGACTGTCGAAGCTGAGTACGGCCGCAGGCGATCGCCTCGGTCTTAAACGAATGCGACGAGCACGCGCCGGGCGGCCCAGCAAGGGCCGAGCGCAGCTGTCGCAGCTATCTGGTTGATCCTGCCAGTAGTGATATGCTTGTCTCAAAGATTAAGCCATGCAGGTGCAAGTACGAGTTCTCGTAAAGCGAAACTGCGAATGGCTCATTAAATCAGTCTTGGTTTATTTGGTCTCGTAAGCGAAGTGGATAACTGTGGTAATTCTAGAGCTAATACATGCATTAAGCGCCGACTTCGGGAGGCGCGCTTTTATCAGATCAAAACCGACCGGGTTCGTCCTGTGACGTTTGATGACTCTGGATAACCACGCGGATCGTACGGTCTCTGCACCGACGACGTATCATTCAAGTGTCTGCCCTATCAACTGTCGAAGGTACGCTACGTGCCTACCTTTGTGATAACGGGTAACGGGGAATCAGGGTTCGATTCCGGAGAGGGAGCCTGAGAAACGGCTACCACATCCAAGGAAGGCAGCAGGCGCGCAAATTACCCATTCCCGACACGGGGAGGTAGTGACGAAAATTAACAATACAGGACTCTAACGAGGCCCTATAATTGGAATGAGTACATCCTAAAACTCTTAACGAGTATCCATTGGAGGGCAAGTCTGGTGCCAGCAGCCGCGGTAATTCCAGCTCCAACAGTGTATGCTAAAGTTGTTGCGGTTGAAAAGCTCGTAGTTGGATTTTGGGCGAGCGCCGCCGGTCCGTCGCAAGGCGTGTCACTGGTTGCGTTCGCCTCACCTTCGGTTCTCCGTCGGTGCTCTTGACTGAGTGTCGGCGGTGGCCGATAAGTTTACTTTGAAAAAATTAGAGTGTTCAAAGCAGGCTGTTCGCCTGCATAGTGTTGCATGGAATAATGGAATAGGACCTCGGTTCTATTTTGTTGGTTTTCGGAGCACGAGGTAATGATTAAGAGGGACAGACGGGGGCGTCCGTACTCTGCCGTTAGAGGTGAAATTCTTGGATCGGCGGAAGACGAACTACTGCGAAAGCATTCGCCAAGAATGTTTTCTTTAATCAAGAGCGAAAGTCAGAGGTTCGAAGA
>NC_135262.1:15650000-15670000 GCF_964204865.1 Styela clava | reverse complement strand
GCGAGAGAGTGCTGCGTCGCCGGCATCGGCGTCGAAAGAAGTCGAGCCGAAAAAAGTTAAAGTACAAACGTGCAAGCATACTAACCTAACCCTAGGTAAGGCATGTCAGAGCAAAAGACAGTAAACTCGAATGAGCCAAGAATGAGCGGCGTACGGTGCGGGGCCGGTCGGAGCGCACCCTTTTCTCGGTGGCTGGCGGGCGAGAGAGTGCTGCGTCGCCGGCATCGGCGTCGAAAGAAGTCGAGCCGAAAAAAGTTAAAGTACAAACATGCAAGCATACTAACCTAACCCTAGGTAAGGCATGTCAGAGCAAAAGACAGTAAACTCGAATGAGCCAAGAAAGAGCGGCGTACGGTGCGGGGCCGGTCGGAGCGCACCCTTTTCTCGGTGGCTGGCGGGCGAGAGAGTGCTGCGTCGCCGGCATCGGCGTCGAAAGAAGCCGAGCCGAAAAAAGTTAAAGTACAAACGTGCAAGCATACTAACCTAACCCTAGGTAAGGCATGTCAGAGCGAAAGACAGTAAACTCGAATGAGCCAAGAAAGAGCGGCGTACGGTGCGGGGCCGGTCGGAGCGCACCCTTTTCTCGGTGGCTGGCGGGCGAGAGAGTGCTGCGTCGCCGGCATCGGCGTCGAAAGAAGTCGAGCCGAAAAAAGTTAAAGTACAAACGTGCAAGCATACTAACCTAACCCTAGGTAAGGCATGTCAGAGCGAAAGACAGTAAACTCGAATGAGCCAAGAAAGAGCGGCGTACGGTGCGGGGCCGGTCGGAGCGCACCCTTTTCTCGGTGGCTGGCGGGCGAGAGAGTGCTGCGTCGCCGGCATCGGCGTCGAAAGAAGTCGAGCCGAAAAAAGTTAAAGTACAAACGTGCAAGCATACTAACCTAACCCTAGGTAAGGCATGTCAGAGCGAAAGACAGTAAACTCGAATGGGCCAAGAAAGAGCGGCGTACGGTGCGGGGCCGGTCGGAGCGCACCCTTTTCTCGGTGGCTGGCGGGCGAGAGAGTGCTGCGTCGCCGGCATCGGCGTCGAAAGAAGTCGAGCCGAAAAAAGTTAAAGTACAAACGTGCAAGCATACTAACCTAACCCTAGGTAAGCATGTCAGAGCGAAAGACAGTAAACTCGAATGAGCCAAGAAAGAGCGGCGTACGGTGCGGGGCCGGTCGGAGCGCACCCTTTTCTCGGTGGCTGGCGGGCGAGAGAGTGCTGCGTCGCCGGCATCGGCGTCGAAAGAAGTCGAGCCGAAAAAAGTTAAAGTACAAACGTGCAAGCATACTAACCTAACCCTAGGTAAGGCATGTCAGAGCAAAAGACAGTAAACTCGAATGAGCCAAGAAAGAGCGGCGTACGGTGCGGGGCCGGTCGGAGCGCACCCTTTTCTCGGTGGCTGGCGGGCGAGAGAGTGCTGCGTCGCCGGCATCGGCGTCGAAAGAAGCCGAGCCGAAAAAAGTTAAAGTACAAACGTGCAAGCATACTAACCTAACCCTAGGTAAGGCATGTCAGAGCGAAAGACAGTAAACTCGAATGAGCCAAGAAAGAGCGGCGTACGGTGCGGGGCCGGTCGGAGCGCACCCTTTTCCCGGTGGCTGGCGGGCGAGAGAGCGCTGCGTCGCCGGCATCGGCGTCGAAAGAAGTCGAGCCGAAAAAAGTTAAAGTACAAACGTGCAAGCATACTAACCTAACCCTAGGTAAGGCATGTCAGAGCGAAAGACAGTAAACTCGAATGAGCCAAGAAAGAGCGGCGTACGGTGCGGGGCCGGTCGGAGCGCACCCTTTTCTCGGTGGCTGGCGGGCGAGAGAGTGCTGCGTCGCCGGCTTCGGCGTCGAAAGAAGTCGAGCCGAACAAACGTGCAAGCATACTAACCTAACCCTAGGTAAGGCATGTCAGAGCGAAAGACAGTAAACTCGAATGAGCCAAGAAAGAGCGGCGTACGGTGCGGGGCCGGTCGGAGCGCACCCTTTTCTCGGTGGCTGGCGGGCGAGAGAGTGCTGCGTCGCCGGCATCGGCGTCGAAAGAAGTCGAGCCGAAAAAAGTTAAAGTACAAACGTGCAAGCATACTAACCTAACCCTAGGTAAGGCATGTCAGAGCAAAAGACAGTAAACTCGAATGAGCCAAGAAAGAGCGGCGTACGGTGCGGGGCCGGTCGGAGCGCACCCTTTTCTCGGTGGCTGGCGGGCGAGAGAGTGCTGCGTCGCCGGCATCGGCGTCGAAAGAAGCCGAGCCGAAAAAAGTTAAAGTACAAACGTGCAAGCATACTAACCTAACCCTAGGTAAGGCATGTCAGAGCGAAAGACAGTAAACTCGAATGAGCCAAGAAAGAGCGGCGTACGGTGCGGGGCCGGTCGGAGCGCACCCTTTTCTCGGTGGCTGGCGGGCGAGAGAGTGCTGCGTCGCCGGCATCGGCGTCGAAAGAAGTCGAGCCGAAAAAAGTTAAAGTACAAACGTGCAAGCATACTAACCTAACCCTAGGTAAGGCATGTCAGAGCGAAAGACAGTAAACTCGAATGAGCCAAGAAAGAGCGGCGTACGGTGCGGGGCCGGTCGGAGCGCACCCTTTTCTCGGTGGCTGGCGGGCGAGAGAGTGCTGCGTCGCCGGCATCGGCGTCGAAAGAAGTCGAGCCGAAAAAAGTTAAAGTACAAACGTGCAAGCATACTAACCTAACCCTAGGTAAGGCATGTCAGAGCGAAAGACAGTAAACTCGAATGAGCCAAGAAAGAGCGGCGTACGGTGCGGGGCCGGTCGGAGCGCACCCTTTTCTCGGTGGCTGGCGGGCGAGAGAGTGCTGCGTCGCCGGCATCGGCGTCGAAAGAAGCCGAGCCAAAAAAAGTTAAAAGTACAAACGTGCAAGCATACTAACCTAACCCTAGGTAAGGCATGTCAGAGCGAAAGACAGTAAACTCGAATGAGCCAAGAAAGAGCGGCGTACGGTGTGGGGCCGGTCGGAGCGCACCCTTTTCTCGGTGGCTGGCGGGCGAGAGAGTGCTGCGTCGCCGGCATATGCGTCGAAAGAAGTCGAGCCGAAAAAAGTTAAAGTACAAACGTGCAAGCATACTAACCTAACCCTAGGTAAGCATGTCAGAGCGAAAGACAGTAAACTCGAATGAGCCAAGAAAGAGCGGCGTACGGTGCGGGGCCGGTCGGAGCGCACCCTTTTCTCGGTGGCTGGCGGGCGAGAGAGTGCTGCGTCGCCGGCATCGGCGTCGAAAGAAGCCGAGCCGAAAAAAGTTAAAGTACAAACGTGCAAGCATACTAACCTAACCCTAGGTAAGGCATGTCAGAGCGAAAGACAGTAAACTCGAATGAGCCAAGAAAGAGCGGCGTACGGTGCGGGGCCGGTCGGAGCGCACCCTTTTCTCGGTGGCTGGCGGGCGAGAGAGTGCTGCGTCGCCGGCATCGGCGTCGAAAGAAGTCGAGCCGAAAAAAGTTAAAGTACAAACGTGCAAGCATACTAACCTAACCCTAGGTAAGGCATGTCAGAGCGAAAGACAGTAAACTCGAATGAGCCAAGAAAGAGCGGCGTACGGTGCGGGCCGGTCGGAGCGCACCCTTTTCTCGGTGGCTGGCGGGCGAGAGAGTGCTGCGTCGCCGGCATCGGCGTCGAAAGAAGTCGAGCCGAAAAAAGTTAAAGTACAAACGTGCAAGCATACTAACCTAACCCTAGGTAAGGCATGTCAGAGCAAAAGACAGTAAACTCGAATGAGCCAAGAAAGAGCGGCGTACGGTGCGGGGCCGGTCGGAGCACACCCTTTTCTCGGTGGCTGGCGGGCGAGAGAGTGCTGCGTCGCCGGCATCGGCGTCGAAAGAAGCCGAGCCGAAAAAAGTTAAAGTACAAACGTGCAAGCATACTAACCTAACCCTAGGTAAGGCATGTCAGAGCGAAAGACAGTAAACTCGAATGAGCCAAGAAAGAGCGGCGTACGGTGCGGGGCCGGTCGGAGCGCACCCTTTTCTCGGTGGCTGGCGGGCGAGAGAGCGCTGCGTCGCCGGCATCGGCGTCGAAAGAAGTCGAGCCGAAAAAAGTTAAAGTACAAACGTGCAAGCATACTAACCTAACCCTAGGTAAGGCATGTCAGAGCGAAAGACAGTAAACTCGAATGAGCCAAGAAAGAGCGGCGTACGGTGCGGGGCCGGTCGGAGCGCACCCTTTTCTCGGTGGCTGGCGGGCGAGAGAGTGCTCGTCGAAAGAAGTCGAGCCGAAAAAAGTTAAAGTACAAACGTGCAAGCATACTAACCTAACCCTAGGTAAGGCATGTCAGAGCAAAAGACAGTAAACTCGAATGAGCCAAGAAAGAGCGGCGTACGGTGCGGGGCCGGTCGGAGCACACCCTTTTCTCGGTGGCTGGCGGGCGAGAGAGTGCTGCGTCGCCGGCATCGGCGTCGAAAGAAGCCGAGCCGAAAAAAGTTAAAGTACAAACGTGCAAGCATACTAACCTAACCCTAGGTAAGGCATGTCAGAGCGAAAGACAGTAAACTCGAATGAGCCAAGAAAGAGCGGCGTACGGTGCGGGGCCGGTCGGAGCGCACCCTTTTCTCGGTGGCTGGCGGGCGAGAGAGTGCTGCGTCGCCGGCTTCGGCGTCGAAAGAAGTCGAGCCGAACAAACGTGCAAGCATACTAACCTAACCCTAGGTAAGGCATGTCAGAGCGAAAGACAGTAAACTCGAATGAGCCAAGAAAGAGCGGCGTACGGTGCGGGGCCGGTCGGAGCGCACCCTTTTCTCGGTGGCTGGCGGGCGAGAGAGTGCTGCGTCGCCGGCATCGGCGTCGAAAGAAGTCGAGCCGAAAAAAGTTAAAGTACAAACGTGCAAGCATACTAACCTAACCCTAGGTAAGGCATGTCAGAGCAAAAGACAGTAAACTCGAATGAGCCAAGAAAGAGCGGCGTACGGTGCGGGGCCGGTCGGAGCGCACCCTTTTCTCGGTGGCTGGCGGGCGAGAGAGTGCTGCGTCGCCGGCATCGGCGTCGAAAGAAGCCGAGCCGAAAAAAGTTAAAGTACAAACGTGCAAGCATACTAACCTAACCCTAGGTAAGGCATGTCAGAGCGAAAGACAGTAAACTCGAATGAGCCAAGAAAGAGCGGCGTACGGTGCGGGGCCGGTCGGAGCGCACCCTTTTCTCGGTGGCTGGCGGGCGAGAGAGTGCTGCGTCGCCGGCATCGGCGTCGAAAGAAGTCGAGCCGAAAAAAGTTAAAGTACAAACGTGCAAGCATACTAACCTAACCCTAGGTAAGGCATGTCAGAGCGAAAGACAGTAAACTCGAATGAGCCAAGAAAGAGCGGCGTACGGTGCGGGGCCGGTCGGAGCGCACCCTTTTCTCGGTGGCTGGCGGGCGAGAGAGTGCTGCGTCGCCGGCATCGGCGTCGAAAGAAGTCGAGCCGAAAAAAGTTAAAGTACAAACGTGCAAGCATACTAACCTAACCCTAGGTAAGGCATGTCAGAGCGAAAGACAGTAAACTCGAATGAGCCAAGAAAGAGCGGCGTACGGTGCGGGGCCGGTCGGAGCGCACCCTTTTCTCGGTGGCTGGCGGGCGAGAGAGTGCTGCGTCGCCGGCATCGGCGTCGAAAGAAGCCGAGCCAAAAAAAGTTAAAAGTACAAACGTGCAAGCATACTAACCTAACCCTAGGTAAGGCATGTCAGAGCGAAAGACAGTAAACTCGAATGAGCCAAGAAAGAGCGGCGTACGGTGCGGGGCCGGTCGGAGCGCACCCTTTTCTCGGTGGCTGGCGGGCGAGAGAGTGCTGCGTCGCCGGCATATGCGTCGAAAGAAGTCGAGCCGAAAAAAGTTAAAGTACAAACGTGCAAGCATACTAACCTAACCCTAGGTAAGCATGTCAGAGCGAAAGACAGTAAACTCGAATGAGCCAAGAAAGAGCGGCGTACGGTGCGGGGCCGGTCGGAGCGCACCCTTTTCTCGGTGGCTGGCGGGCGAGAGAGTGCTGCGTCGCCGGCATCGGCGTCGAAAGAAGCCGAGCCGAAAAAAGTTAAAGTACAAACGTGCAAGCATACTAACCTAACCCTAGGTAAGGCATGTCAGAGCGAAAGACAGTAAACTCGAATGAGCCAAGAAAGAGCGGCGTACGGTGCGGGGCCGGTCGGAGCGCACCCTTTTCTCGGTGGCTGGCGGGCGAGAGAGTGCTGCGTCGCCGGCATCGGCGTCGAAAGAAGTCGAGCCGAAAAAAGTTAAAGTACAAACGTGCAAGCATACTAACCTAACCCTAGGTAAGGCATGTCAGAGCGAAAGACAGTAAACTCGAATGAGCCAAGAAAGAGCGGCGTACGGTGCGGGGCCGGTCGGAGCGCACCCTTTTCTCGGTGGCTGGCGGGCGAGAGAGTGCTGCGTCGCCGGCATCGGCGTCGAAAGAAGTCGAGCCGAAAAAAGTTAAAGTACAAACGTGCAAGCATACTAACCTAACCCTAGGTAAGGCATGTCAGAGCAAAAGACAGTAAACTCGAATGAGCCAAGAAAGAGCGGCGTACGGTGCGGGGCCGGTCGGAGCACACCCTTTTCTCGGTGGCTGGCGGGCGAGAGAGTGCTGCGTCGCCGGCATCGGCGTCGAAAGAAGCCGAGCCGAAAAAAGTTAAAGTACAAACGTGCAAGCATACTAACCTAACCCTAGGTAAGGCATGTCAGAGCGAAAGACAGTAAACTCGAATGAGCCAAGAAAGAGCGGCGTACGGTGCGGGGCCGGTCGGAGCGCACCCTTTTCTCGGTGGCTGGCGGGCGAGAGAGTGCTGCATCGCCGGCATCGGCGTCGAAAGAAGTCGAGCCGAAAAAAGTTAAAGTACAAACGTGCAAGCACACTAACCTAACCCTAGGTAAGGCATGTCAGAGCAAAAGACAGTAAACTCGAATGAGCCAAGAAAGAGCGGCGTACGGTGCGGGGCCGGTCGGAGCGCACCCTTTTCTCGGTGGCTGGCGGGCGAGAGAGTGCTGCGTCGCCGGCATCGGCGTCGAAAGAAGTCGAGCCGAAAAAAGTTAAAGTACAAACGTGCAAGCATACTAACCTAACCCTAGGTAAGGCATGTCAGAGCAAAAGACAGTAAACTCGAATGAGCCAAGAAAGAGCGGCGTACGGTGCGGGGCCGGTCGGAGCGCACCCTTTTCTCGGTGGCTGGCGGGCGAGAGAGTGCTGCGTCGCCGGCATCGGCGTCGAAAGAAGCCGAGCCGAAAAAAGTTAAAGTACAAACGTGCAAGCATACTAACCTAACCCTAGGTAAGGCATGTCAGAGCGAAAGACAGTAAACTCGAATGAGCCAAGAAAAAGCGGCGTACGGTGCGGGGCCGGTCGGAGCGCACCCTTTTCTCGGTGGCTGGCGGGCGAGAGAGTGCTGCGTCGCCGGCATCGGCGTCGAAAGAAGTCGAGCCGAAAAAAGTTAAAGTACAAACGTGCAAGCATACTAACCTAACCCTAGGTAAGGCATGTCAGAGCGAAAGACAGTAAACTCGAATGAGCCAAGAAAGAGCGGCGTACGGTGCGGGGCCGGTCGGAGCGCACCCTTTTCTCGGTGGCTGGCGGGCGAGAGAGTGCTGCGTCGCCGGCATCGGCGTCGAAAGAAGTCGAGCCGAAAAAAGTTAAAGTACAAACGTGCAAGCATACTAACCTAACCCTAGGTAAGGCATGTCAGAGCAAAAGACAGTAAACTCGAATGAGCCAAGAAAGAGCGGCGTACGGTGCGGGGCCGGTCGGAGCGCACCCTTTTCTCGGTGGCTGGCGGGCGAGAGAGTGCTGCGTCGCCGGCATCGGCGTCGAAAGAAGCCGAGCCGAAAAAAGTTAAAGTACAAACGTGCAAGCATACTGACCTAACCCTAGGTAAGGCATGTCAGAGCGAAAGACAGTAAACTCGAATGAGCCAAGAAAGAGCGGCGTACGGTGCGGGGCCGGTCGGAGCGCACCCTTTTCTCGGTGGCTGGCGGGCGAGAGAGTGCTGCGTCGCCGGCATCGGCGTCGAAAGAAGTCGAGCCGAAAAAAGTTAAAGTACAAACGTGCAAGCATACTAACCTAACCCTAGGTAAGGCATGTCAGAGCGAAAGACAGTAAACTCGAATGAGCCAAGAAAGAGCGGCGTACGGTGCGGGGCCGGTCGGAGCGCACCCTTTTCTCGGTGGCTGGCGGGCGAGAGAGTGCTGCGTCGCCGGCATCGGCGTCGAAAGAAGCCGAGCCGAAAAAAGTTAAAGTACAAACGTGCAAGCATACTAACCTAACCCTAGGTAAGGCATGTCAGAGCGAAAGACAGTAAACTCGAATGAGCCAAGAAAGAGCGGCGTACGGTGCGGGGCCGGTCGGAGCGAACCCTTTTCTCGGTGGCTGGCGGGCGAGAGAGTGCTGCGTCGCCGGCATCGGCGTCGAAAGAAGTCGAGCCGAAAAAAGTTATAAGTACAAACGTGCAAGCATACTAACCTAACCCTAGGTAAGGCATGTCAGAGCGAAAGACAGTAAACTCGAATGAGCCAAGAAAGAGCGGCGTACGGTGCGGGGCCGGTCGGAGCGCACCCTTTTCTCGGTGGCTGGCGGGCGAGAGAGTGCTGCGTCGCCGGCATCGGCGTCGAAAGAAGTCGAGCCGAAAAAAGTTAAAGTACAAACGTGCAAGCATACTAACCTAACCCTAGGTAAGGCATGTCAGAGCGAAAGACAGTAAACTCGAATGAGCCAAGAAAGAGCGGCGTACGGTGCGGGGCCGGTCGGAGCGCACCCTTTTCTCGGTGGCTGGCGGGCGAGAGAGTGCTGCGTCGCCGGCATCGGCGTCGAAAGAAGCCGAGCCAAAAAAAGTTAAAGTACAAACGTGCAAGCATACTAACCTAACCCTAGGTAAGGCATGTCAGAGCGAAAGACAGTAAACTCGAATGAGCCAAGAAAGAGCGGCGTACGGTGCGGGGCCGGTCGGAGCGCACCCTTTTCTCGGTGGCTGGCGGGCGAGAGAGTGCTGCATCGCCGGCATCGGCGTCGAAAGAAGTCGAGCCGAAAAAAGTTAAAATACAAACGTGCAAGCATACTAACCTAACCCTAGGTAAGGCATGTCAGAGCGAAAGACAGTAAACTCGAATGAGCCAAGAAAGAGCGGCGTACGGTGCGGGGCCGGTCGGAGCGCACCCTTTTCTCGGTGGCCGGCGGGCGAGAGAGTGCTGCGTCGCCGGCATCGGCGTCGAAAGAAGTCGAGCCGAAAAAAGTTAAAGTACAAACGTGCAAGCATACTAACCTAACCCTAGGTAAGGCATGTCAGAGCAAAAGACAGTAAACTCGAATGAGCCAAGAAAGAGCGGCGTACGGTGCAGGGCCGGTCGGAGCGCACCCTTTTCTCGGTGGCTGGCGGGCGAGAGAGTGCTGCGTCGCCGGCATCGGCGTCGAAAGAAGCCTAGCCGAAAAAAGTTGAAGTACAAACGTGCAAGCATACTAACCTAACCCTAGGTAAGGCATGTCAGAGCGAAAGACAGTAAACTCGAATGAGCCAAGAAAGAGCGGCGTACGGTGCGGGGCCGGTCGGAGCGCACCCTTTTCTCGGTGGCTGGCGGGCGAGAGAGTGCTGCGTCGCCGGCATCGGCGTCGAAAGAAGTCGAGCCGAAAAAAGTTAAAGTACAAACGTGCAAGCATACTAACCTAACCCTAGGTAAGGCATGTCAGAGCGAAAGACAGTAAACTCGAATGAGCCAAGAAAGAGCGGCGTACGGTGCGGGGCCGGTCGGAGCGCACCCTTTTCTCGGTGGCTGGCGGGCGAGAGAGTGCTGCGTCGCCGGCATCGGCGTCGAAAGAAGTCGAGCCGAAAAAAGTTAAAGTACAAACGTGCAAGCATACTAACCTAACCCTACGTAAGGCATGTCAGAGCGAAAGACAGTAAACTCGAATGAGCCAAGAAAGAGCGGCGTACGGTGCGGGGCCGGTCGGAGCGCACCCTTTTCTCGGTGGCTGGCGGGCGAGAGAGTGCTGCGTCGCCGGCATCGGCGTCGAAAGAAGTCGAGCCGAAAAAAGGTAAAGTACAAACGTGCAAGCATACTAACCTAACCCTAGGTAAGGCATGTCAGAGCGAAAGACAGTAAACTCGAATGAGCCAAGAAAGAGCGGCGTACGGTGCGGGGCCGGTCGGAGCGCACCCTTTTCTCGGTGGCTGGCGGGCGAGAGATTGCTGCGTCGCCGGCATCGGCGTCGAAAGAAGTCGAGCCGAAAAAAGTTAAAGTACAAACGTGCAAGCATACTAACCTAACCCTAGGTAAGGCATGTCAGAGCAAAAGACAGTAAACTCGAATGAGCCAAGAAAGAGCGGCGTACGGTGCGGGGCCGGTCGGAGCGCACTCTTTTCTCGGTGGCTGGCGGGCGAGAGAGTGCTGCGTCGCCGGCATCGGCGTCGAAAGAAGCCGAGCCGAAAAAAGGTAAAGTACAAACGTGCAAGCATACTAACCTAACCCTAGGTAAGGCATGTCAGAGCGAAAGACAGTAAACTCGAATGAGCCAAGAAAGAGCGGCGTACGGTGCGGGGCCGGTCGGAGCGCACCCTTTTCTCGGTGGCTGGCGGGCGAGAGAGTGCTGCGTCGCCGGCATCGGCGTCGAAAGAAGTCGAGCCGAAAAAAGTTAAAGTACAAACGTGCAAGCATACTAACCTAACCCTAGGTAAGGCATGTCAGAGCGAAAGACAGTAAACTCGAATGAGCCAAGAAAGAGCGGCGTACGGTGCGGGGCCGGTCGGAGCGCACCCTTTTCTCGGTGGCTGGCGGGCGAGAGAGTGCTGCGTCGCCGGCATCGGCGTCGAAAGAAGTCGAGCCGAAAAAAGTTAAAGTACAAACGTGCAAGCATACTAACCTAACCCTAGGTAAGGCATGTCAGAGCAAAAGACAGTAAACTCGAATGAGCCAAGAAAGAGCGGCGTACGGTGCGGGGCCGGTCGGAGCGCACCCTTTTCTCGGTGGCTGGCGGGCGAGAGAGTGCTGCGTCGCCGGCATCGGCGTCGAAAAAAGCCGAGCCGAAAAAAGTTAAAGTACAAACGTGCAAGCATACTAACCTAACCCTAGGTAAGGCATGTCAGAGCGAAAGACAGTAAACTCGAATGAGCCAAGAAAGAGCGGCGTACGGTGCGGGGCCGGTCGGAGCGCACCCTTTTCTCGGTGGCTGGCGGGCGAGAGAGTGCTGCGTCGCCGGCATCGGCGTCGAAAGAAGTCGAGCCGAAAAAAGTTAAAGTACAAACGTGCAAGCATACTAACCTAACCCTAGGTAAGGCATGTCAGAGCAAAAGACAGTAAACTCGAATGAGCCAAGAAAGAGCGGCGTACGATGCGGGGCCGGTCGGAGCGCACCCTTTTCTCGGTGACTGGCGGGCGAGAGAGTGCTGCGTCGCCGGCATCGGCGTCGAAAGAAGCCGAGCCGAAAAAAGTTAAAGTACAAACGTGCAAGCATACTAACCTAACCCTAGGTAAGGCATGTCAGAGCGAAAGACAGTAAACTCGAATGCGCCAAGAAAGAGCGGCGTACGGTGCGGGGCCGGTCGGAGCGCACCCTTTTCTCGGTGGCCGGCGGGCGAGAGAGTGCTGCGTCGCCGGCATCGGCGTCGAAAGAAGTCGAGCCGAAAAAAGTTAAAGTACAAACGTGCAAGCATACTAACCTAACCCTAGGTAAGGCATGTCAGAGCAAAAGACAGTAAACTCGAATGAGCCAAGAAAGAGCGGCGTACGGTGCAGGTCCGGTCGGAGCGCACCCTTTTCTCGGTGGCTGGCGGGCGAGAGAGTGCTGCGTCGCCGGCATCGGCGTCGAAAGAAGCCTAGCCGAAAAAAGTTGAAGTACAAACGTGCAAGCATACTAATCTAACCCTAGGTAAGGCATGTCAGAGCGATAGACAGTAAACTCGAATGAGCCAAGAAAGAGCGGCGTACGGTGCGGGGCCGGTCGGAGCGCACCCTTTTCTCGGTGGCTGGCGGGCGAGAGAGTGCTGCGTCGCCGGCATCGGCGTCGAAAGAAGTCGAGCCGAAAAAAGTTAAAGTACAAACGTGCAAGCATACTAACCTAACCCTAGGTAAGGCATGTCAGAGCGAAAGACAGTAAACTCGAATGAGCCAAGAAAGAGCGGCGTACGGTGCGGGGCCGGTCGGAGCGCACCCTTTTCTCGGTGGCTGGCGGGCGAGAGAGTGCTGCGTCGCCGGCATCGGCGTCGAAAGAAGTCGAGCCGAAAAAAGTTAAAGTACAAACGTGCAAGCATACTAACCTAACCCTAGGTAAGGCATGTCAGAGCGAAAGACAGTAAACTCGAATGAGCCAAGAAAGAGCGGCGTACGGTGCGGGGCCGGTCGGAGCGCACCCTTTTCTCGGTGGCTGGCGGGCGAGAGAGTGCTGCGTCGCCGGCATCGGCGTCGAAAGAAGTCGAGCCGAAAAAAGTTAAAGTACAAACGTGCAAGCATACTAACCTAACCCTAGGTAAGGCATGTCAGAGCGAAAGACAGTAAACTCGAATGAGCCAAGAAAGAGCGGCGTACGGTGCGGGGCCGGTCGGAGCGCACCCTTTTCTCGGTGGCTGGCGGGCGAGAGAGTGCTGCGTCGCCGGCATCGGCGTCGAAAGAAGTCGAGCCGAAAAAAGTTAAAGTACAAACGTGCAAGCATACTAACCTAACCCTAGGTAAGGCATGTCAGAGCAAAAGACAGTAAACTCGAATGAGCCAAGAAAGAGCGGCGTACGGTGCGGGGCCGGTCGGAGCGCACTCTTTTCTCGGTGGCTGGCGGGCGAGAGAGTGCTGCGTCGCCGGCATCGGCGTCGAAAGAAGCCGAGCCGAAAAAAGGTAAAGTACAAACGTGCAAGCATACTAACCTAACCCTAGGTAAGGCATGTCAGAGCGAAAGACAGTAAACTCGAATGAGCCAAGAAAGAGCGGCGTACGGTGCGGGGCCGGTCGGAGCGCACCCTTTTCTCGGTGGCTGGCGGGCGAGAGAGTGCTGCGTCGCCGGCATCGGCGTCGAAAGAAGTCGAGCCGAAAAAAGTTAAAGTACAAACGTGCAAGCATACTAACCTAACCCTAGGTAAGGCATGTCAGAGCGAAAGACAGTAAACTCGAATGAGCCAAGAAAGAGCGGCGTACGGTGCGGGGCCGGTCGGAGCGCACCCTTTTCTCGGTGGCTGGCGGGCGAGAGAGTGCTGCGTCGCCGGCATCGGCGTCGAAAGAAGTCGAGCCGAAAAAAGTTAAAGTACAAACGTGCAAGCATACTAACCTAACCCTAGGTAAGGCATGTCAGAGCAAAAGACAGTAAACTCGAATGAGCCAAGAAAGAGCGGCGTACGGTGCGGGGCCGGTCGGAGCGCACCCTTTTCTCGGTGGCTGGCGGGCGAGAGAGTGCTGCGTCGCCGGCATCGGCGTCGAAAAAAGCCGAGCCGAAAAAAGTTAAAGTACAAACGTGCAAGCATACTAACCTAACCCTAGGTAAGGCATGTCAGAGCGAAAGACAGTAAACTCGAATGAGCAAAGAAAGAGCGGCGTACGGTGCGGGGCCGGTCGGAGCGCACCCTTTTCTCGGTGGCTGGCGGGCGAGAGAGTGCTGCGTCGCCGGCATCGGCGTCGAAAGAAGTCGAGCCGAAAAAAGTTAAAGTACAAACGTGCAAGCATACTAACCTAACCCTAGGTAAGGCATGTCAGAGCGAAAGACAGTAAACTCGAATGAGCCAAGAAAGAGCGGAGTACGGTGCGGGACCGGTCGGAGCGCACCCTTTTTTCGGTGGCTGGCGGGCGAGAGAGTGCTGCGTCGCCGGCATCGGCGTCGAAAGAATTCGAGCCGAAAAAAGTTAAAGTACAAACGTGCAAGCATACTAACCTAACCCTAGGTAAGGCATGTCAGAGCAAAAGACAGTAAACTCGAATGAGCCAAGAAAGAGCGGCGTACGATGCGGGGCCGGTCGGAGCGCACCCTTTTCTCGGTGACTGGCGGGCGAGAGAGTGCTGCGTCGCCGGCATCGGCGTCGAAAGAAGCCGAGCCGAAAAAAGTTAAAGTACAAACGTGCAAGCATACTAACCTAACCCTAGGTAAGGCATGTCAGAGCGAAAGACAGTAAACTCGAATGAGCAAAGAAAGAGCGGCGTACGGTGCGGGACCGGTCGGAGCGCACCCTTTTCTCGGTGGCTGGCGGGCGAGAGAGTGCTGCGTCGCCGGCATCGGCGTCGAAAGAAGTCGAGCCGAAAAAATTTAAAGTACAAACGTGCAAGCATACTAACCTAACCCTAGGTAAGGCATGTCAGAGCGAAAGACAGTAAACTCGAATGAGCCAAGAAAGAGCGGCGTACGGTGCGGGGCCGGTCGGAGCGCACCCTTTTCTCGGTGGCTGGCGGGCGAGAGAGTGCTGCGTCGCCGGCATCAGCGTCGAAAGAAGTCGAGCCGAAAAAAGTTAAAGTACAAACGTGCAAGCATACTAACCTAACCCTAGGTAAGGCATGTCAGAGCAAAAGACAGTAAACTCGAATGAGCCAAGAAAGAGCGGCGTACGGTGCGGGGCCGGTCGGAGCGCACCCTTTTCTCGATGGCTGGCGGGCGAGAGAGTGCTGCGTCGCCGGCATCGGCGTCGAAAGAAGTCGAGCCGAAAAAAGTTAAAGTACAAACGTGCAAGCATACTAACCTAACCCTAGGTAAGGCATGTCAGAGCGAAAGACAGTAAACTCGAATGAGCCAAGAAAGAGCGGCGTACGGTGCGGGGCCGGTCGGAGCGCACCCTTTTCTCGGTGGCTGGCGGGCGAGAGAGTGCTGCGTCGCCGGCATCGGCGTCGAAAGAAGTCGAGCCGAAAAAAGTTAAAGTACAAACGTGCAAGCATACTAACCTAACCCTAGGTAAGGCATGTCAGAGCGAAAGACAGTAAACTCGAATGAGCCAAGAAAGAGCGGCGTACGGTGCGGGGCCGGTCGGAGCGCACCCTTTTCTCGGTGGCTGGCGGGCGAGAGAGTGCTGCGTCGCCGGCATCGGCGTCGAAAGAAGTCGAGCCGAAAAAAGTTAAAGTACAAACGTGCAAGCATACTAACCTAACCCTAGGTAAGGCATGTCAGAGCAAAAGACAGTAAACTCGAATGAGCCAAGAAAGAGCGGCGTACGGTGCGGGGCCGGTCGGAGCGCACCCTTTTCTCGGTGGCTGGCGGGCGAGAGTGTGCTGCGTCGCCGGCATCGGCGTCGAAAAAAGCCGAGCCGAAAAAAGTTAAAGTACAAACGTGCAAGCATACTAACCTAACCCTAGGTAAGGCATGTCAGAGCGAAAGACAGTAAACTCGAATGAGCAAAGAAAGAGCGGCGTACGGTGCGGGGCCGGTCGGAGCGCACCCTTTTCTCGGTGGCTGGCGGGCGAGAGAGTGCTGCGTCGCCGGCATCGGCGTCGAAAGAAGTCGAGCCGAAAAAAGTTAAAGTACAAACGTGCAAGCATACTAACCTAACCCTAGGTAAGGCATGTCAGAGCGAAAGACAGTAAACTCGAATGAGCCAAGAAAGAGCGGCGTACGGTGCGGGACCGGTCGGAGCGCACCCTTTTCTCGGTGGCTGGCGGGCGAGAGAGTGCTGCGTCGCCGGCATCGGCGTCGAAAGAAGTCGAGCCGAAAAAATTTAAAGTACAAACGTGCAAGCATACTAACCTAACCCTAGGTAAGGCATGTCAGAGCGAAAGACAGTAAACTCGAATGAGCCAAGAAAGAGCGGCGTACGGTGCGGGGCCGGTCGGAGCGCACCCTTTTCTCGGTGGCTGGCGGGCGAGAGAGTGCTGCGTCGCCGGCATCGGCGTCGAAAGAAGTCGAGCCGAAAAAAGTTAAAGTACAAACGTGCAAGCATACTAACCTAACCCTAGGTAAGGCATGTCAGAGCAAAAGACAGTAAACTCGAATGAGCCAAGAAAGAGCGGCGTACGGTGCGGGGCCGGTCGGAGCGCACCCTTTTCTCGATGGCTGGCGGGCGAGAGAGTGCTGCGTCGCCGGCATCGGCGTCGAAAGAAGTCGAGCCGAAAAAAGTTAAAGTACAAACGTGCAAGCATACTAACCTAACCCTAGGTAAGGCATGTCAGAGCGAAAGACAGTAAACTCGAATGAGCCAAGAAAGAGCGGCGTACGGTGCGGGGCCGGTCGGAGCGCACCCTTTTCTCGGTGGCTGGCGGGCGAGAGAGTGCTGCGTCGCCGGCATCGGCGTCGAAAGAAGTCGAGCCGAAAAAAGTTAAAGTACAAACGTGCAAGCATACTAACCTAACCCTAGGTAAGGCATGTCAGAGCGAAAGACAGTAAACTCGAATGAGCCAAGAAAGAGCGGCGTACGGTGCGGGGCCGGTCGGAGCGCACCCTTTTCTCGGTGGCTGGCGGGCGAGAGAGTGCTGCGTCGCCGGCATCGGCGTCGAAAGAAGTCGAGCCGAAAAAAGTTAAAGTACAAACGTGCAAGCATACTAACCTAACCCTAGGTAAGGCATGTCAGAGCAAAAGACAGTAAACTCGAATGAGCCAAGAAAGAGCGGCGTACGGTGCGGGGCCGGTCGGAGCGCACCTTTTTCTCGGTGGCTGGCGGGCGAGAGAGTGCTGCGTCGCCGGCATCGGCGTCGAAAGAAGCCGAGCCGAAAAAAGTTAAAGTACAAACGTGCAAGCATACTAACCTAACCCTAGGTAAGGCATGTCAGAGCGAAAGACAGTAAACTCGAATGAGCCAAGAAAGAGCGGCGTACGGTGCGGGGCCGGTCGGAGCGCACCCATTTCTCGGTGGCTGGCGGGCGAGAGAGTGCTGCGTCGCCGGCATCGGCGTCGAAAGAAGTCGAGCCGAAAAAAGTTAAAGTACAAACGTGCAAGCATACTAACCTAACCCTAGGTAAGGCATGTCAGAGCAAAAGACAGTAAACTCGAATGAGCCAAGAAAGAGCGGCGTACGGTGCGGGGCCGGTCGGAGCGCACCCTTTTCTCGATGGCTGGCGGGCGAGAGAGTGCTGCGTCGCCGGCATCGGCGTCGAAAGAAGCCGAGCCGAAAAAAGTTAAAGTACAAACGTGCAAGCATACTAACCTAACCCTAGGTAAGGCATGTCAGAGCGAAAGACAGTAAACTCGAATGAGCCAAGAAAGAGCGGCGTACGGTGCGGGGCCGGTCGGAGCGCACCCATTTCTCGGTGGCTGGCGGGCGAGAGAGTGCTGCGTCGCCGGCATCGGCGTCGAAAGAAGTCGAGCCGAAAAAAGTTAAAGTACAAACGTGCAAGCATACTAACCTAACCCTAGGTAAGGCATGTCAGAGCAAAAGACAGTAAACTCGAATGAGCCAAGAAAGAGCGGCGTACGGTGCGGGGCCGGTCGGAGCGCACCCTTTTCTCGATGGCTGGCGGGCGAGAGAGTGCTGCGTCGCCGGCATCGGCGTCGAAAGAAGCCGAGCCGAAAAAAGTTAAAGTACAAACGTGCAAGCATACTAACCTAACCCTAGGTAAGGCATGTCAGAGCGAAAGACAGTAAACTCGAATGAGCCAAGAAAGAGCGGCGTACGGTGCGGGGCCGGTCGGAGCGCACCCTTTTCTCGGTGGCTGGCGGGCGAGAGAGTGCTGCGTCGCCGGCATCGGCGTCGAAAGAAGTCGAGCCGAAAAAAGTTGAAGTACAAACGTGCAAGCATACTAACCTAACCCTAGGTAAGGCATGTCAGAGCGAAAGACAGTAAACTCGAATGAGCCAAGAAAGAGCGGCGTACGGTGCGGGGCCGGTCGGAGCGCACCCTTTTCTCGGTGGCTGGCGGGCGAGAGAGTGCTGCGTCGCCGGCATCGGCGTCGAAAGAAGTCGAGCCGAAAAAAGTTAAAGTACAAACGTGCAAGCATACTAACCTAACCCTAGGTAAGGCATGTCAGAGCAAAAGACAGTAAACTCGAATGAGCCAAGAAAGAGCGGCGTACGGTGCGGGGCCGGTCGGAGCGCACCTTTTTCTCGGTGGCTGGCGGGCGAGAGAGTGCTGCGTCGCCGGCATCGGCGTCGAAAGAAGCCGAGCCGAAAAAAGTTAAAGTACAAACGTGCAAGCATACTAACCTAACCCTAGGTAAGGCATGTCAGAGCGAAAGACAGTAAACTCGAATGAGCCAAGAAAGAGCGGCGTACGGTGCGGGGCCGGTCGGAGCGCACCCTTTTCTCGTTTGCTGGCGGGCGAGAGAGTGCTGCGTCGCCGGCATCGGCGTCGAAAGAAATCGAGCCGAAAAAAGTTAAAGTACAAACGTGCAAGCATACTAACCTAACCCTAGGTAAGGCATGTCAGAGCAAAAGACAGTAAACTCGAATGAGCCAAGAAAGAGCGGCGTACGGTGCGGGGCCGGTCGGAGCGCACCCTTTTCTCGGTGGCTGGCGGGCGAGAGAGTGCTGCGTCGCCGGCATCGGCGTCGAAAGAAGTCGAGCCGAAAAAAGTTAAAGTACAAACGTGCAAGCATACTAACCTAACCCTAGGTAAGGCATGTCAGAGCAAAAGACAGTAAACTCGAATGAGCCAAGAAAGAGCGGCGTACGGTGCGGGGCCGGTCGGAGCGCACCCTTTTCTCGGTGGCTGGCGGGCGAGAGAGTGCTGCGTCGCCGGCATCGGCGTCGAAAGAAGCCGAGCCGAAAAAAGTTAAAGTACAAACGTGCAAGCATACTAACCTAACCCTAGGTAAGGCATGTCAGAGCGAAAGACAGTAAACTCGAATGAGCCAAGAAAGAGCGGCGTACGGTGCGGGGCCGGTCGGAGCGCACCCTTTTCTCGGTGGCTGGCGGGCGAGAGAGTGCTGCGTCGCCGGCATCGGCGTCGAAAGAAATCGAGCCGAAAAAAAATAAAGTACAAACGTGCAAGCATACTAACCTAACCCTAGGTAAGGCATGTCAGAGCGAAAGACAGTAAACTCGAATGAGCCAAGAAAGAGCGGCGTACGGTGCGGGGCCGGTCGGAGCGCACCCTTTTCTCGGTGGCTGGCGGGCGAGAGAGTGCTGCGTCGCCGGCATCGGCGTCGAAAGAAGTCGAGCCGAAAAAAGTTAAAGTACAAACGTGCAAGCATACTAACCTAACCCTAGGTAAGGCATGTCAGAGCAAAAGACAGTAAACTCGAATGAGCCAAGAAAGAGCGGCGTACGGTGCGGGGCCGGTCGGAGCGCACCCTTTTTTCGGTGGCTGGCGGGCGAGAGAGTGCTGCGTCGCCGGCATCGGCGTCGAAAGAAGCCGAGCCGAAAAAAGTTAAAGTACAAACGTGCAAGCATACTAACCTAACCCTAGGTAAGGCATGTCACAGCGAAAGACAGTAAACTCGAATGAGCCAAGAAAGAGCGGCGTACGGTGCGGGGCCGGTCGGAGCGCACCCTTTTCTCGGTGGCTGGCGGGCGAGAGAGTGCTGCGTCGCCGGCATCGGCGTCGAAAGAAGTCGAGCCGAAAAAAGTTAAAGTACAAACGTGCAAGCATACTAACCTAACCCTAGGTAAGGCATGTCAGAGCGAAAGACAGTAAACTCGAATGAGCCAAGAAAGAGCGGCGTACGGTGCGGGGCCGGTCGGAGCGCACCCTTTTCTCGGTGGCTGGCGGGCGAAAGAGTGCTGCGTCGCCGGCATCGGCGTCGAAAGAAGCCGAGCCAAAAAAAGTTAAAGTACAAACGCGATGCTAATGAGCGAGCCGTTGTCTCGACTAATATGTAGGGGGCGTTCGATCGAGCGTCTGGCTTGAGCGCTTGTCGGCCTAGCAGAACGGTCGCATTGTTATGCCCGGGTTTTAGGCACCGCTGCAGGCGGCCGGCAGAGCTCTTGTTTGTGCGAAACTGAATGGATCGAGCCCGAGAGAGGGCGAGCAAAGAAAAAACGCAAATCGCTCCGCCTGGCACTGCCGGCGAGAGCGTGGACGTCGCGGCCAGCGACTGTCAAAGCTGAGTACGGCCGCAGGCGATCGCCTCGGTCTTAAACGAATGCGACGAGCACGCGCCGGGCGGCCCAGCAAGGGCCGAGCGCAGCTGTCGCAGCTATCTGGTTGATCCTGCCAGTAGTGATATGCTTGTCTCAAAGATTAAGCCATGCAGGTGCAAGTACGAGTTCTCGTAAAGCGAAACTGCAAATGGCTCATTAAATCAGTCTTG
>NC_135262.1:15627500-15635000 GCF_964204865.1 Styela clava | reverse complement strand
AGCCGAGCCGAAAAAAGTTAAAGTACAAACGTGCAAGCATACTAACCTAACCCTAGGTAAGGCATGTCAGAGCGAAAGACAGTAAACTCGAATGAGCCAAGAAAGAGCGGCGTACGGTGCGGGGTCGGTCGGAGCGCACCCTTTTCTCGGTGTCTGGCGGGCGAGAGAGTGCTGCGTCGCCGGCATCGGCGTCGAAAGAAGCCGAGCCGAAAAAAGTTAAAGTACAAACGTGCAAGCATACTAACCTAACCCTAGGTAAGGCATGTCAGAGCAAAAGACAGTAAACTCGAATGAGCCAAGAAAGAGCGGCGTACGGTGCGGGGCCGGTCGGAGCGCACCCTTTTCTCGGTGGCTGGCGGGCGAGAGAGTGCTGCGTCGCCGGCATCGGCGTCGAAAGAAGCCGAGCCGAAAAAAGTTAAAGTACAAACGTGCAAGCATACTAACCTAACCCTAGGTAAGGCATGTCAGAGCGAAAGATAGTAAACTCGAATGAGCCAAGAAAGAGCGGCGTACGGTGCGGGGCCGGTCGGAGCGCACCCTTTTCTCGGTGGCTGGCGGGCGAGAGAGTGCTGCGTCGCCGGCATCGGCGTCGAAAGAAGCCGAGCCGAAAAAAGTTAAAGTACAAACGTGCAAGCATACTAACCTAACCCTAGGTAAGGCATGTCAGAGCGAAAGACAGTAAACTCGAATGAGCCAAGAAAGAGCGGCGTACGGTGCGGGGCCGGTCGGAGCGCACCCTTTTCTCGGTGGCTGGCGGGCGAGAGAGTGCTGCGTTGCCGGCATCGGCGTCGAAAGAAGCCGAGCCGAAAAAAGTTAAAGTACAAACGTGCAAGCATACTAACCTAACCCTAGGTAAGGTATGTTAGAGCGAAAGACAGTAAACTCGAATGAGCCAAGAAAGAGCGGCGTACGGTGCGGGGCCGGTCGGAGCGCACCCTTTTCTCGGTGGCTGGCGGGCGAGAGAGTGCTGCGTCGCCGGCATCGGCGTCGAAAGAAGCCGAGCCGAAAAAAGTTAAAGTACAAACGTGCAAGCATACTAACCTAACCCTAGGTAAGGCATGTCAGAGCGAAAGACAGTAAACTCGAATGAGCCAAGAAAGAGCGGCGTACGGTGCGGGGCCGGTCAGAGCGCACCCTTTTCTCGGTGGCTGGCGGGCGAGAGAGTGCTGCGTCGCCGGCATCGGCGTCGAAAGAAGCCGAGCCGAAAAAAGTTAAAGTACAAACGTGCAAGCATACTAACCTAACCCTAGGTAAGGCATGTCAGAGCGAAAGACAGTAAACTCGAATGAGCCAAGAAAGAGCGGCGTACGGTGCGGGGGCGGTCGGAGCGCACCCTTTTCTCGGTGGCTGGCGGGCGAGAGAGTGCTGCGTCGCCGGCATCGGCGTCGAAAGAAGCCGAGCCGAAAAAAGTTAAAGTACAAACGTGCAAGCACACTAACCTAACCCTAGGTAAGGCATGTCAGAGCGAAAGACAGTAAACTCGAATGAGCCAAGAAAGAGCGGCGTACGGTGCGGGGCCGGTCGGAGCGCACCCTTTTCTCGGTGGCTGGCGGGCGAGAGAGTGCTGCGTCGCCGGCATCGGCGTCGAAAGAAGCCTAGCCGAAAAAAGTTAAAGTACAAACGTGCAAGCATACTAACCTAACCCTAGGTAAGGCATGTCAGAGCGAAAGACAGTAAACTCGAATGAGCCAAGAGAGAGCGGCGTACGGTGCGGGGCCGGTCGGAGCGCACCCTTTTCTCGGTGGCTGGCGGGCGAGAGAGTGCTGCGTCGCCGGTATCGGCGTCGAAAGAAGCCGAGCCGAAAAAAGTTAAAGTACAAACGTGCAAGCATACTAACCTAACCCTAGGTAAGGCATGTCAGAGCGAAAGACAGTAAACTCGAATGAGCCAAGAAATAGCGGCGTACGGTGCGGGGCCGGTCGGAGAGCACCCTTTTCTCGGTGGCTGGCGGGCGAGAGAGTGCTGCGTCGCCGGCATCGGCGTCGAAAGAAGCCGAGCCGAAAAAAGTTAAAGTACAAACGTGCAAGCATACTAACCTAACCCTAGGTAAGGCATGTCAGAGCGAAAGACAGTAAACTCGAATGAGCCAAGAAAGAGCGGCGTACGGTGCGGGGTCGGTCGGAGCGCACCCTTTTCTCGGTGTCTGGCGGGCGAGAGAGTGCTGCGTCGCCGGCATCGGCGTCGAAAGAAGCCGAGCCGAAAAAAGTTAAAGTACAAACGTGCAAGCATACTAACCTAACCCTAGGTAAGGCATGTCAGAGCGAAAGACAGTAAACTCGAATGAGCCAAGAAAGAGCGGCGTACGGTGCGGGGCCGGTCGGAGCGCACCCTTTTCTCGGTGGCTGGCGGGCGAGAGAGTGCTGCGTCGCCGGCATCGGCGTCGAAAGAAGCCGAGCCGAAAAAAGTTAAAGTACAAACGTGCAAGCATACTAACCTAACCCTAGGTAAGGCATGTCAGAGCGAAAGATAGTAAACTCGAATGAGCCAAGAAAGAGCGGCGTACGGTGCGGGGCCGGTCGGAGCGCACCCTTTTCTCGGTGGCTGGCGGGCGAGAGAGTGCTGCTTCGCCGGCATCGGCGTCGAAAGAAGCCGAGCCGAAAAAAGTTAAAGTACAAACGTGCAAGCATACTAACCTAACCCTAGGTAAGGCATGTCAGAGCGAAAGACAGTAAACTCGAATGAGCCAAGAAAGAGCGTCGTACGGTGCGGGGCCGGTCGGAGCGCACCCTTTTCTCGGTGGCTGGCGGGCGAGAGAGTGCTGCGTTGCCGGCATCGGCGTCGAAAGAAGCCGAGCCGAAAAAAGTTAAAGTACAAACGTGCAAGCATACTAACCTAACCCTAGGTAAGGCATGTCAGAGCGAAAGACAGTAAACTCGAATGAGCCAAGAAAGAGCGGCGTACGGTGCGGGGCCGGTCGGAGCGCACTCTTTTCTCGGTGGCTGGCGAGCGAGAGAGTGCTGCGTCGCCGGCATCGGCGTCGAAAGAAGCCGAGCCGAAAAAAGTTAAAGTACAAACGTGCAAGCATACTAACCTAACCCTAGGTAAGGCATGTCAGAGCGAAAGACAGTAAACTCGAATGAGCCAAGAAAGAGCGGCGTACGGTGCGGGGCCGGTCGGAGCGCACCCTTTTCTCGGTGGCTGGCGGGCGAGAGAGTGCTGCGTCGCCGGCATCGGCGTCGAAAGAAGCCGAGCCGAAAAAAGTTAAAGTACAAACGTGCAAGCATACTAACCTAACCCTAGGTAAGGCATGTCAGAGCGAAAGACAGTAAACTCGAATGAGCCAAGAAAGAGCGGCGTACGGTGCGGGGCCGGTCGGAGCGCACCCTTTTCTCGGTGGCTGGCGGGCGAGAGAGTGCTGCGTCGCCGGCATCGGCGTCGAAAGAAGCCGAGCCGAAAAAAGTTAAAGTACAAACGTGCAAGCATACTAACCTAACCCTAGGTAAGGCATGTCAGAGCGAAAGATAGTAAACTCGAATGAGCCAAGAAAGAGCGGCGTACGGTGCGGGGCCGGTCGGAGCGCACCCTTTTCTCGGTGGCTGGCGGGCGAGAGAGTGCTGCGTCGCCGGCATCGGCGTCGAAAGAAGCCGAGCCGAAAAAAGTTAAAGTACAAACGTGCAAGCATACTAACCTAACCCTAGGTAAGGCATGTCAGAGCGAAAGACAGTAAACTCGAATGAGCCAAGAAAGAGCGGCGTACGGTGCGGGGCCGGTCGGAGCGCACCCTTTTCTCGGTGGCTGGCGGGCGAGAGAGTGCTGCGTTGCCGGCATCGGCGTCGAAAGAAGCCGAGCCGAAAAAAGTTAAAGTACAAACGTGCAAGCATACTAACCTAACCCTAGGTAAGGCATGTCAGAGCGAAAGACAGTAAACTCGAATGAGCCAAGAAAGAGCGGCGTACGGTGCGGGGCCGGTCGGAGCGCACCCTTTTCTCGGTGGCTGGCGGGCGAGAGAGTGCTGCGTCGCCGGCATCGGCGTCGAAAGAAGCCGAGCCGAAAAAAGTTAAAGTACAAACGTGCAAGCATACTAACCTAACCCTAGGTAAGGCATGTCAGAGCGAAAGACAGTAAACTCGAATGAGCCAAGAAAGAGCGGCGTACGGTGCGGGGCCGGTCGGAGCGCACCCTTTTCTCGGTGGCTGGCTGGCGAGAGAGTGCTGCGTCGCCGGCATCGGCGTCGAAAGAAGCCGAGCCGAAAAAAGTTAAAGTACAAACGTGCAAGCATACTAACCTAACCCTAGGTAAGGCATGTTAGAGCGAAAGACAGTAAACTCGAATGAGCCAAGAAAGAGCGGCGTACGGTGCGGGGCCGGTCGGAGCGCACCCTTTTCTCGGTGGCTGGCGGGCGAGAGAGTGCTGCGTCGCCGGCATCGGCGTCGAAAGAAGCCGAGCCGAAAAAAGTTAAAGTACAAACGTGCAAGCATACTAACCTAACCCTAGGTAAGGCATGTCAGAGCGAAAGACAGTAAACTCGAATGAGCCAAGAAAGAGCGGCGTACGGTGCGGGGCCGGTCGGAGCGCACCCTTTTCTCGGTGGCTGGCGGGCGAGAGAGTGCTGCGTTGCCGGCATCGGCGTCGAAAGAAGCCGAGCCTAAAAAAGTTAAAGTACAAACGTGCAAGCATACTAACCTAACCCTAGGTAAGGCATGTCAGAGCGAAAGACAGTAAACTCGAATGAGCCAAGAAAGAGCGGCGTACGGTGCGGGGCCGGTCGGAGCGCACCCTTTTCTCGGTGGCTGGCGGGCGAGAGAGTGCTGCGTCGCCGGCATCGGCGTCGAAAGAAGCCGAGCCGAAAAAAGTTAAAGTACAAACGTGCAAGCATACTAACCTAACCCTAGGTAAGGCATGTCAGAGCGAAAGACAGTAAACTCGAATGAGCCAAGAAAGAGCGGCGTACGGTGCGGGGCCGGTCGGAGCCCACCCTTTTCTCGGTGGCTGGCGGGCGAGAGAGTGCTGCGTCGCCGGCATCGGCGTCGAAAGAAGCCGAGCCGAAAAAAGTTAAAGTACAAACGTGCAAGCATACTAACCTAACCCTAGGTAAGGCATGTCAGAGCGAAAGACAGTAAACTCGAATGAGCCAAGAAAGAGCGGCGTACGGTGCGGGGCCGGTCGGAGCGCACCCTTTTCTCGGTGGCTGGCGGGCGAGAGAGTGCTGCGTCGCCGGCATCGGCGTCGAAAGAAGCCGAGCCGAAAAAAGTTAAAGTACAAACGTGCAAGCATACTAACCTAACCCTAGGTAAGGCATGTCAGAGCGTAAGATAGTAAACTCGAATGAGCCAAGAAAGAGCGGCGTACGGTGCGGGGCCGGTCGGAGCGCACCCTTTTCTCGGTGGCTGGCGGGCGAGAGAGTGCTGCGTCGCCGGCATCGGCGTCGAAAGAAGCCGAGCCGAAAAAAGTTAAAGTACAAACGTGCAAGCATACTAACCTAACCCTAGGTAAGGCATGTCAGAGCGAAAGACAGTAAACTCGAATGAGCCAAGAAAGAGCGGCGTACGGTGCGGGGCCGGTCGGAGCCCACCCTTTTCTCGGTGGCTGGCGGGCGAGAGAGTGCTGCGTCGCCGGCATCGGCGTCGAAAGAAGCCGAGCCGAAAAAAGTTAAAGTACAAACGTGCAAGCATACTAACCTAACCCTAGGTAAGGCATGTCAGAGCGAAAGACAGTAAACTCGAATGAGCCAAGAAAGAGCGGCGTACGGTGCGGGGCCGGTCGGAGCGCACCCTTTTCTCGGTGGCTGGCGGGCGAGAGAGTGCTGCGTCGCCGGCATCGGCGTCGAAAGAAGCCGAGCCGAAAAAAGTTAAAGTACAAACGTGCAAGCATACTAACCTAACCCTAGGTAAGGCATGTCAGAGCGTAAGATAGTAAACTCGAATGAGCCAAGAAAGAGCGGCGTACGGTGCGGGGCCGGTCGGAGCGCACCCTTTTCTCGGTGGCTGGCGGGCGAGAGAGTGCTGCGTCGCCGGCATCGGCGTCGAAAGAAGCCGAGCCGAAAAAAGTTAAAGTACAAACGTGCAAGCATACTAACCTAACCCTAGGTAAGGCATGTCAGAGCGAAAGACAGTAAACTCGAATGAGCCAAGAAAGAGCGGCGTACGGTGCGGGGCCGGTCGGAGCGCACCCTTTTCTCGGTGGCTGGCGGGCGAGAGAGTGCTGCGTCGCCGGCATCGGTGTCGAAAGAAGCCGAGCCGAAAAAAGTTAAAGTACAAACGTGCAAGCATACTAACCTAACCCTAGGTAAGGCATGTCAGAGCGAAAGACAGTAAACTCGAATGAGCCAAGAAAGAGCGGCGTACGGTGCGGGGCCGGTCGGAGCGCACCCTTTTCTCGGTGGCTGGCGGGCGAGAGAGTGCTGCGTCGCCGGCATCGGCGTCGAAAGAAGCCGAGCCGAAAAAAGTTAAAGTACAAACGTGCAAGCATACTAACCTAACCCTAGGTAAGGCATGTCAGAGCGAAAGACAGTAAACTCGAATGAGCCAAGAAAGAGCGGCGTACGGTGCGGGGCCGGTCGGAGCGCACCCTTCTCTCGGTGGCTGGCGGGCGAGAGAGTGCTGCGTTGCCGGCATCGGCGTCGAAAGAAGCCGAGCCGAAAAAAGTTAAAGTACAAACGTGCAAGCATACTAACCTAACCCTAGGTAAGGCATGTCAGAGCGTAAGATAGTAAACTCGAATGAGCCAAGAAAGAGCGGCGTACGGTGCGGGGCCGGTCGGAGCGCACCCTTTTCTCGGTGGCTGGCGGGCGAGAGAGTGCTGCGTCGCCGGCATCGGCGTCGAAAGAAGCCGAGCCGAAAAAAGTTAAAGTACAAACGTGCAAGCATACTAACCTAACCCTAGGTAAGGCATGTCAGAGCGAAAGACAGTAAACTCGAATGAGCCAAGAAAGAGCGGCGTACGGTGCGGGGCCGGTCGGAGCGCACCCTTTTCTCGGTGGCTGGCGGGCGAGAGAGTGCTGCGTCGCCGGCATCGGCGTCGAAAGAAGCCGAGCCGAAAAAAGTTAAAGTACAAACGTGCAAGCATACTAACCTAACCCTAGGTAAGGCATGTCAGAGCGAAAGACAGTAAACTCGAATGAGCCAAGAAAGAGCGGCGTACGGTGCGGGGCCGGTCGGAGCGCACCCTTTTCTCGGTGGCTGGCGGGCGAGAGAGTGCTGCGTCGCCGGCATCGGCGTCGAAAGAAGCCGAGCCGAAAAAAGTTAAAGTACAAACGTGCAAGCATACTAACCTAACCCTAGGTAAGGCATGTCAGAGAGAAAGACAGTAAACTCGAATGAGCCAAGAAAGAGCGGCGTACGGTGCGGGGCCGGTCGGAGCGCACCCTTTTCTCGGTGGCTGGCGGGCGAGAGAGTGCTGCGTCGCCGGCATCGGCGTCGAAAGAAGCCGAGCCGAAAAAAGTTAAAGTACAAACGCGCAAGCATACTAACCTAACCCTAGGTAAGGCATGTTGGAGCGAAAGACAGTAAACTCGAATGAGCCAAGAAAGAGCGGCGTACGGTGCGGGGCCGGTCGGAGCGC